>NW_027531143.1:876097-977401 GCF_008692635.1 Crocuta crocuta
CTTACCCTCCCCTCCTCATGCTGTGTCTCTCTCTCTCTCCTAGAAATAAATAAAAACATTTAAAAAAAAATAAATCTTTAAAAAAAATAAAAATAAAAAAAAAAGAAATGTTTGTTCTGTGTTATCTTATTTGACTTTCTCTACAGCCCCACAAGGCACATTTGCACATGTAATGTCTCCGTATCAGAGATGGAGGAAAGCAGACAGGGAAGAGTTAAGTCACATGTTCAAGATCCTATAGCCAATTGGGGATGGTGCCGAATCCTGGATCTACTGGTGCTTCTTCAAGCATTCACTCATCATTAAACATGTTCTCTTTTAAGCATTTAATGTATGTGATGCACTAGATGCCTGGGGAGGGTGGGGACAGTGAAAAAGAACAACATACTCTCTGTGCCCCCCCACCCTGCCTTCCCCACCACTCCCCAGAGCTGCCAGCCTAATAAGGAACAACAATGGATAAGTCCCTTAAGATCTGGGTCTAATTGCCACACCACTGCTGGCCCAACAAAAGTTTTGTCAGAATCTGATTATCTGTTAGCTTCACATATTGGAAGCTTGGAACAACCTCTCTGATGAATCACTTCAAGTATCAACACATTCCAATGGATTGAGAAGAAACTGTATCCCACATGTTATAGCTTGAGGCAAACACTAGTTGTCCAGCCAATATCCTTACCAATTAAATCTTCCCTATATTTCTTACCAATAGAACCCTGAATTTGTTTAGAAAAGGAAAACAAAACAACACAAAACAAAACAAAATCAAGTGTCCCAATTCCCTCTGCTGCTAAGGTGGCTATTTGGTCCTGTTCTGACCAAATATATGGAAGTGAAATCTACTCAGTTAAGATTTTAGGGGGACATTATTATTTTCCTGATTAAAAAGGGACAGGCTTATCTAATATTTCTGTTTTGCTCTTTATCAATCCTCCCTTATCCCACCCCTCTGTTACTTCCTGGAATTGGATGTGATGTTCAGAGAACAGGTTATCTTGTGAGCAAGAGTGAAAGTTGACAGTAGGATGTCAAAGCAGCAAAGAAGGTGAAACCTGGGTCTCTGATGATATCATGGAGCTGCCCTACAGCACTAGAGGATCTACGTCCAAATCTCAGGACTTTATGGAAATTAAAACTACTCTGTTAAACCACTGAGGTCAAATTTCTGTTACACGCAGCCAAATGCAATTACCAATATATACACAGCCTTTCTTTTATTAGCAATGAGGGACACCACCAGCTTTCTTTGCCATAAAAGAAAGTGATAAATGTCACAAAGAAGCCTGGGCTTTGGATTTCTTTCAGTACTATGTTAGTGATTTGAAAGTGAAAATGAGAATAATCTATGACAATAAGTGTTGTTAACTGACTTTCTTAAAATTCCTATTGCTATGGCTACTAGTTCACAATAATTAGGAGTAACATAGTGATTCCTAGGATGGTGTCTGGTCAGAATTGTTCCCTGGGTGCCTTTACCCGACCTGTATCATGCCATACTGCTGTGACACATAGAGTTTGCATGCTTACGTACAGGTGTATGTGAGCTATTAGAAACATAGTATCTTAGAACAGATGCCTATGTAGTCTCATGATGGGGATGCAAAACAGATTATCTTCCAGATTAGTCTATTTACATGGAGTTACAGATTCACACCATCTGGATACAAACACAAGCAAGCTTTAATGTCTTGGTCCTGCTGAGATCCAGTGGAAAAGAAAATGGAGGATCCCTGCCAGTGAAGAAATTAAGGCTTCAAGTTTCTCACCACTCCAGGCAGGGTGTGGAGTGCCCTGCTGGTGGGGGTCGTTCCACAGATACTCTGCGATCTGGATCACTCTTCAGTGGGTCCCAACTGGTAGGAGAGTAGCAATGTGGGCTGGTTCCATGTCCTGCTGCCCCGGGCTGTCTTGAGAGCTGGCCATACCACAGAGCATGCAGAGAGATCAGGCTTCCGGTTCAGTCCATGGGAACTAGGTGTGCACATGTTGTATGTGCAGGTAGCTAAAGTGGCCAGACATTCAAAAGCTGGAGACCCCAGACTAAAGTAACTCATTCTCCAGTTTTTTAAAAAACATATGCCTAAAAGAGGCACCTGCGTGGCTCAATCGGTTGAGCGTCCGACTCTTGGTTTCAGCTGGGGCCATTATCTTGTGGTTCATGAGTTTGAACCCGACGTCGGGCTCCACGCTGGCAGTGCGGATTCTCTGTCTCCCTCTTTCTCTGCCCCTCACCCTTTCATGCTCTCTCTCAAAATAAATAAATGTAAAAAAACTTTAAAAACATATACCTAAAAGCCAATCACATAATGCTTTTCAAAAATAGCACTGGCACCTGAGTTCAAACTGATGTATCAAGCTCTGGTTGCAACAACTGGATTTATGGCTTAAAAGTTTTTTTCTACTATTCATCGGTCAGTTTATGGGAAAAAGAAGGGAGATCTCTGAGTCTTCTTACAAAGACAATGCCTAATAAGTATTAAACAGCATTGAATAAACTTTTTAAGATTTCCAACGAAATAAGGAGTCATTACCTCAAAATCCCAGACAAATTATTTTCGTTTATTCAAGTATTTATTGCATGCTGATTTTATCACACCTGGTGCTTATAATTATATCAGTTGCCATAGTTCATTCCTCATCGTGCACCTGAAGGTTTTGCACCATGCAAGTCCACGTGGCAAGTTTTTGGCCTCATCTGAACTCAGCCAGCCAGCCTGTTTCCACGCTGCTTTTCTCCACCTATACTTCCCTTTCCTTTTCTCCTACTCTCCTTCCATCCAATCTTCTTGCTGCCAAACACCTTTCCAATGCAGACAGAATATAAACTAATTTAACTATTAGCTTAAGCAAAGCAAATAATACATAAATCCTTTGCCAAAGAAGTCATAGAGTGTATTCCAAGGGTGTTTTATATGCAATTTTAAAATGATCTACTGTTTGGCATGATTCATGACACCGTTCTCCTTCTATTAACTCAGAGTTAATTATGTGACCTCTTCTTTGCACCACCTGAGAGTCTCAAATTGAATCCAGCATTGTAAGAGGCCCTGTTTCCCTTTGCTGTGGTCGACAGCCACCGCTGTTGTATTGAAAAACACAGAAGTCAGCTCAGATCATCAGCTCCGCCCCCAATCCCACCAGCAGCTGCTTGGTGCTTATATATGACCTGGGAGGCTAAATAGAGTTCCCAAGATACAAGCAACTTCCTGGATCATTGAGTCCATGTATCAGCACAAAATTGCACGAAAACTTGAGGAGGGAAAAGATGGTAGAGCAGCTCTGAGAATCACGTTGTAAGGGCTGAAATTAATCTCTAGAGGTGGAACATTTCATAACCCCAAGCTCTTGCCAGGGAATTCTTTTAATCCATCTAAGCTTCACTGCCTCTCATTGAGATGTACCTGTTCAGTTGTCTGGAATTAATTTTCCTAGGCATTTGTTTTCACACACCTTTTCCTGTTACTTCCTCTTCCTTCTTTCTTTCTTTCTTTCTTTCTTTCTTTCTTTCTTTCTTTCTTTCTTTCTTTCTTTCTTTCTTTCTTTCTTTCTTTCTTTTTCTCTCTCTCTCTTTCTCTCTCTCCCTCTCTTTCTTTCTTTCCTTCTTTCTTTCTTTCTTTCCTTTTCTTTTTTTTTCCTTTCCTTTTCTATTATTCTTTTAATCTCTAATTTCCTGAATGCTAATGGCATTCTTTGCCTCAAATGACATTCGCTAGTATTCTCAATTCAAGTCCAAAAGTAAACTTAGTTTCCTGGTTGTCAGTGGGAGCACACAATTCTCCGAAAGTGTCTTTCTAACATGTAAATCTGTCATCTTACTCTGCTGCAAAATTCTTTGACTGCCCTTATTATAATCACTCAGAATAAAATTAAACTTCCTTATCAAGGACTTGACTTAGTCATTCAAACAAACAAATGTGCTTTTACTGAGAGATCTATATGCCAGGCACAGTTTAGTACACGGAGATACAATATTAAAGAAGAAGTCATTTTTATTCATATTTACATAGAATGTAAATTCCATAAGGGTATACATTGTGGGAGACCGACGCAATAAAACTAAGTGAGTCATAGAATTTCTGATATAAACAATGAAGAAAACAAAGAAGAATAAGGAAGTGAGTGGTTGGCAAAGGGGCTCTTTAGCTAGAATGATTAGGGAAGAACTCTCTGCTGGGTGGCATTTAACCTGCGACCTGAATGACAAGATTAATAAACACCTAAGAGTTTATAATAATTACATAGTATTATAAATTCTTAACTACAAATGTTAGTTACCTATGAAATTCAGTTTTATGAACTCATTTATTCTCATATATATGAATTTTATTTCATAAAAATTATTTTGAATAACAGTCTAATTTTGTCTACTTCTACATACTTTTCCTTGCAGAATAAATTTTTGTCCTGTGTGTGCCCTCTAACTTAATAGACTCTTATGGTCAGAAAAGAGCCAACTTTCTTCCAGTGAGTCCTACTGCTGCTCAAAATATGTGCCTTCTAGGCCTTGAAACCCCCAAGTATTATGAGCCCTTGTGCAATGGTGTTTCCTTCTCAGATAGAAAATGAGAGCATTAATATCGAAGACCCCTTCCACGTCTAAAATATCTGCCATGCAGTGAGACCATTTTGAGTCATATATTTATGATCCACAAAAAAAAATAAATAAATAACATCTAAGTTGACAAAACATATTAGTCTATGAGACAATGTTTTAATGGCATAGGAGGTAATTTAAAAACTTGATGAAGGTATCACATTTTTAAAAATAATTTATGACTTAACTTCTTTTAAATCTTTTAGCAAGGTTAGTGCTTTGGTTCTTTTAGAATTCCAATGGTTATTTTTTTTTAGTAGGCCTACAGAATAGCCATTTCATTGCATATAAATAAAAGGAAAATAGAATAATAGTAGCTCACATTTATTGAGTGTTATTAGAACCATGTTCTAAGTCTCTATATGTAAAAATTAACTCTCATAACAACACTGAGATAGGTTACTATGTTTTTTTTACAGAGGAGGAACCAAGTCCAAAACCATTCACTAGAAGAGCTGGGATTTGATCCACAGCATCTGATATAAGAGGTTATACTTTTAATTTCTGCACTATACTATACTCTTATGCCATGTACTGAAGGCCCTGGGTAAATAAAGGCAAACTCACACTTAACAAATGGGCAATGAGAGAGAGGGGAACTAGAATAGTTTTTATAGTTTTTGGGGGATAAATGTGAATGTAGGGCTTAAAAGTTATTTTACTCTGAAAATCCTTTGAAAGACCTCTCTCTAGCAAAAGAAATTATATTTCCAAGTGTCCATCAGTAGGTGAATGGATAAAGAGGATGTGATATATATATATATATATATATATATATATATATATATACACACACATAGATGATGTAGACATATACACACAATAGAATATTACATAAAAANTATATATATACACACACACATAGATGATGTAGACATATACACACAATAGAATATTACATAAAAAGACTGAGGTCTTGCCATTTGTGAGAACATGGATGGAGCTGGAGAGTAGTATGCTAAGTGAAATAATTCAGACAGAGAGACAAATACCATATGATTTCACTTATATGCAGAATCTAAAACAAACAAAAAGCAAAAACAGACTCACAAATATACAGAATACACTGATGGTTGCCAGAGGGGAGGGGGTTGGGTGATAGGCAAAATGGATGAAGGGGAGTGGGAGGTACAGGCTTCCAGTCATGGAATGTGTAAGTCACAGGGATAAAAGATATAGCATAGAGAATACAGTCAATGGTATTGTGATAGCATTGTATGGTGACAGATGGTAGCCAAACTTATGGTGAGCCTACTACAATGTACAAAGTGAAATCACTTTGTGGTACACTTGAACCTAACATAACATTGTGTGTCAACTATACTTCAATAAAAACAAACAATAAGATTTTAAAATGCACACTGATTTTGTTCTCTTAGGAAAATGAAAGAAATGGTATTTATTCATTATCTTTAGAGTATAGGGCAAATATATTATATAATAGTCTTTAGTAAGTCATAATATATAGTACAGGTAAGAGGATGCATAGGAAGGGAATTCACATGCCTTCTAACTCCATACTGTAGGGCAGGGATCAAAACCAAATTGAAATTACAAAACAAATAAGTAATAACAGCAATAATTAGCTTCACAGAAATAGAGTACATGAAAAAGGAATTCAATTCACACTCATGCTCAGACAAGCTAGATCTGTGATCAATTTCAGGTTTGATAGCACAGCTTAGTAAAGGTTTGCACACTAGACTCATGCCAAACAGCATTGAAATGTGACTTTGGCTGCCATATTATGCATGTGTCTAATGAGCATTATGAAAAATTAGGCTGGTAATTGTGCACATATGAGATATAAGTGCAAACTTCATACAATGTTTTATTTCCTACCCATAGAAGGAAAGTGAGATTCCGAGAAATAAAGACTGCAATATAGAGCACATGCTGCTGATTCTATGGACTACATTTTTATCCTCTAACAGGGATAGAAGCTTCTATCCACTCTGCTATAAAGAGAAATAGCACTACAATCATTCATCAGAAGGCCCAGTAGGATTTGAGATGCAGACTATTACTGCTCAGTGAGTAAACTCTGATGGAGATTCTTAGAGAAGGGATTACTGCCATTACTCTGGCTATTACTGACTAGTGGCTTATGCCTATTAACAGGCAAAGCCTCAGACAGAGCTTCTCACTGCTAACTATTGACTGTGAGAGAACATCCTTTGACCATTCCCACCAATGTTTTTCAGAGTTCCACAGTCCTTTCTTACCCATGGGCTTAGCCCATGTTTTTTTCCTGCAATGATAAAGGTATGGTTTATTTATAGCTGCTTAAGTAAATTTTATAAATGACCTTTACTATGTGCACGGTGTTTGGGATGGGACATTAACAGAGGAATACAAAGATAATCAGCCACAGTCTATGCTCTCAAAAATCTGATTTCTTAAAAAAAAAAAACAAAAAACCCTGTAACTATACTGCAAGGAAAAGTGAAATTCATTTTAAAGACATTCCATGAGAGAAACTGTAGGTGGACAAGTGTTGAGAATCCTTAAAATTTAGTATATCACATGGAATTGGGAGGCATCGATCAGTGACAAGCAAAAGACAACAGCCCTGGCTAATGTGAGCAGAAAGTAGATTTAATAAAGCCGTGTTGGGTAGGTTACAAAATCTCTAGGAGAGCCAGGCGTGGAGGCTTTGCAGATAAAAGCTATGTCCAAAATCACACACTACAGAGCTGGTCTGATTGAGGCACTCTTGCCGTGATTGCTGGACACAGATTCCACAACATGAACTACCAACCTATAGGCAGCAGGCACGGCATTCTGGCCCCAGAGCCACACTCTGCAATCTCTGAAAACCAGGCGTTGCTGCTGTCCCTCTCATCAGAGTGGAACCCATGCAGTTCCTGCTTCTCCACTCTGGCATCCAGCTACAAACCTTCAATGGTGGTCTCTCACTGTCAGCATCCGGGTCATGTGCATGCATGGTAAAATCAAGAGTCTGGGAGAATAATCAGGATGTTTTCACTTTCTCTAGTAGGAACCAGATTTTTATAATTTGATCGGTTGGAGAGAGGGACATATAAACATATGAAGGGCATTCATATGCTGAGAGGCTACAATTCATTGCAGCACCCACTATATCAAGCAAGCTATACTAGATACCCATTTTAAGGAGAGGAGATCTGTAAGCAGCCCATTTGGGCTTGCATGTCCTCTTTATTTTGCCCAATGAGATAATGCTTTTTTTTTTTATCACTTAATACCATCCTGTATTCCTTTTTATCTTAGACCATTTAGCAGTCTCCTTGGTGACATAGTCTGAGCTGAGACTTCTAGGGTTGTGCCCAGGATTATAAACAAGGCTATATTGAAGGGCCAAATGCCTAATCAATGGGAAAAATAGTAGCTTGTTCAATTAGATGATGGTGTGGAAGAAAAATAGATATTTCTGTAATATGTATTTCCAAAAAGACAGTGGTGATAACTCATAGAGGTGGACAGAGGTGACACAATCAGTGATTTGTCTTGATAATGAACAATATTCGATACAATAAATTTAAGGGTGCAGAAGGATTTTAGGCAATGGGAAAATGCAGCAAAGGGGAATATCTTACCCAAGCATTTAACACAATAATATGGAAAAGGTTTCCCCAAGAGCCTCTGATTTACTAATAGGTACTCCCCTGATTTTCTCTAACCAGTAAGTGGAAAACGTTTGGTAACTAAAAAGAACTTCGACTTGAATGATGGCACAGCACAAATGACTATACAAAAGATTCTAGGTATTTTCTCTCAATTTCAGACTCACATATGCAAATGTCTACTAGAAACGGAGCTTAAACATTCCCAAGTACGTAACACTCAACACCCCTTGTTGAATTTATTATCTTCTCACCAATCCAGGTTTACTTTCTAGTGTTTCCCACTCAGTGAATGAAGCCCAGGCAACCAACCAGGAACTGGAATGTCACAGGCATGTCTTCCTCTGCCTAACAGCCTCCATCTAATCAATCACAATAATCAGGGTCACACCTGCTGAAGTCCTAGTCATCTGTCCCAGGAATCACAGTCATGTGCTCATACTTGCCTCTTCTGCTGGCCCTGTTGCCCTGAAATCCACCCCCCATGTAGCAGTTGGAAGGGCCTTCTGAACATGAATCTCATCGCGGCTCCTCCTTGCATGGATTTTGCATTCAGATGAATCTGGTTTCAAATTCTAACTTCTCCGCTTAGTAGTAAGATGGTCTTGGGCAAGTCACTCAACCTCACCTACCCTCAGTATCTTCATTTTTAAATGAAAAATAATGCTTTTTCAAACAGAGATTATTCTCAGGGTTAAGTGAGAAAATATGTTAAAAATGTAGCCAGCACAGTAGCCAGCATAAAGTAAATTAATCCCTCAGTGGAATTTTCCATCATCATTACAAGAATCAAAGTCTTTTTGGTGTGAATTTGCAATCAGAGAATTCTAATGCAAAACCAATTCCTTTTTTCTAGAAAGAAAAAAGAAAAGACCCTGGATCAAGGATTATTTGCATGCCATAAGGAGTGCCATGTAACAAATGACACTCTTGGAATCCCCCAAGGGGTAAAAGGATTGTTTACTTCTTAGTGGGAGCAGTGTGCCGGTGCAAAAAAAAAAAAAAAATCCACCAAGATACATGAGGAGTGACAGCAGCAACAGCTGCAGCACCATTAAATGTTTTACAGGTATTCATTCATTTATGTATTCATCAAACATTTATTAAGCACCTACCATGCGCTCTGCGCTTCTTGTTGGGAATACCAAGAATAAAATGCAAAGTCTACTCTTAAAGAAGCTCACAGTTCAATGAGAAAATCCTGCTTGAATGTGCTCTCTATGGTCATAGAAATATACCCCACATCCTTTGATACGTTTCAGACCTCCATCAGAAGGGGAAGGAACTGAAAGGAGTGACAAGAACAGGAGGATAAGGGAGGGGGAATGAAGGTCTTCGAAGTGGAAAGAACAGTACATGGAGAGACACATCTCCCAGATGTGGGAGAGAGCCTGACTGATGAGTCAGCAGTCAGCCTTTGGATGTGGCTGAAGCATGCACATCCTCTGTAGCAGGCCCTTGCTTTGTGCTTGGACACCAACTTGGGACAATAGTATAGTACCATGGACTCTGGACCCTGGGACCATTTAAGATGCCTCCTTGATCACTGCTCTCTGCAGTATCCAAGTTTAACTGATTCAAAAAACCAATACTTTTCAGTCCCCTCTTCTCCAAAATGTATGGGGGCTGGGGCGGGGGGAGGCATGTAAAATTCTATGCTACCCTATCTACCCACTGACCAAATACTCTGAAAGATGCACACTGGCTTGTGGCTTGTTGCAAGGATAGCAGAAGTCAGGACCGGAGAGATAAAAGGCCATGTTGTAATTAACTTATATCCTTGTACCAAACAAGAATTTTTCAGACTCTTGGTGCTTCATAAGAAGGGAGTCCACAAAGTACTCTCTGTCTCTATCTCTGTCTCTGTCTCTCTCCTTTCCTCTCTGCCTCCCTGCCTTTTCCCACCCTCTTTTATCACTCCTTCATATCTCTGTTCAGTAATCCAAACTATTGTTCAAAAAACTAACCTCTTCCCCATAAATTTTTTTCTTATACATTTTCCTGTCTCCATTGCTCATGGCATTCTCTTCAGCCCAGTCACTGAGGGTCCCAGAGAAGGAAAAAGGGATTAGGGCTTCCTCAATTCTGATTTCATCTCCTTCTCAATAAGCCCTGTGGTTCCCCTGACTTCCTCATTAATGGTAAAGTCATGTTACCTGAATTTGAATCCCTATTTAACCTCTATCTATAAGAACTTTAGAGGGCCACTTAACCTCTCTGTGCCTTAGTTTCTTCATTTGTAAAATGGGGAGAGTCACATAGTATCTACCTAATGTTGTTTTACGATTATATTAATTAAAATATATGAAGTATTTAGAATAATGCTAGTCTACAGTAATTGATAAATATTGCCACTGTTACCTCTGACGTAAGCATACTTCACAAAGATATTTATTAATCTTCCTCAGGAAAAGTTCTAAATCATTGGAGGAAAGGACATTTAGCCAGTTGGCATTGTGTCAATATGCTCCTTACGTTAACTATCCCAACATTTCCCCACTTTACACTGAGAAAGCCTTGGTCTTCTCACCTGAACATGGCTCACCAAATAACTGGTGAGTCTGAGTCTTGATCTTAGGACTGATTCAAAGTATTTTAGGCCCAATCATGAGAACTTATGGGTCACACTATGGACTGTTGGTTTTAATCCTAAGGCAGTAATTATCCACTAAGATTCTCACAGAAAGAAATGATGATCAAATTTTCATTTTAGAAAAGTAATTCTGGCAACAGTTTATGTAGGTATACTGGATTGGAGGCAGGAGAGGCTGAAAGCAGGGAGAACATATAATACATTGTCGGAAGAGTCCAAACAAGAAATGATGAGGACCTGGATTCAAGGATGTCAGAAGAAATGGGCATCTTCTGGAGTAGATTCACAATAATTCGGACACAAAACAGGAAGGCAGGAAGTTTTTAGCTTGGACAACTCGGTAGGTGGCAGTGCCATTCGTTGAGACAGAGAATAAGAAATCTGGAGGCAGGATAATATATATTAAGTTTGAGTATATCTGGGTGGAGGTGTATAGTAGGCTGTTGGAAATATGGATCTGCCTGTGGGTAGACAGATGTAAGAGATAAAGACCTAGGAGACATCACCATGTAAACAAGGGCCAAGTCATCAGAATGGATAAGATTGCCAATAGCAAGATACAGAGCACAGAAGAAAAAGGACCAAGAGTAAAATCCTAACTTCCAAGGTGGATGAAGGCAAGGGCAAAAGAGAGAAAGTATGGTCAGAAGGCAATGAGAACCAGAAAGTGTGGTGTCACGGAAGCTAAGAGGTGAGGGACGTTCAAATTTGTTTATTTGACTCAACACTGATAGAACATCTACGTGCCAGGCCCTACCATATGTGCTGAAAATATATCATCAAAGAAAAAAAAGAAAAAGGAATAGTCCCTGCCCTCTAGGTGCTCCTACATGTTATGCAAAAAATCTAAAATAGGCAAGAAGATTGAAAGTGATAGGAGAAGAGATGCCTGCCATCTTAGATTACAGAGTCAAAGAGGGCTTCTTTAAGAAGCGACATGTACACAGAGATCCAAACAAAGAGAAAGAGAGCCGTGCAATATGTGGGAGAATAATGATCTAGAGGCAAAGGCACAAGCACATACAAAGGCCATGAAACAGCACTGTCGGCTTGTTTGCAGAACAGTGGGTAGGCCAGTGTAGCTGTGGTGTGGTAAGTAAGGCGGATGTAATAGGAAATGAGGCAAGAAAAAAAAAAAAAAGGAAATGAGGCAAGAGAGTTGGCCTTGAGCCAGACCATGCAGGGTCTCACTGAGAGGTCAAGTGTGATAACTGAGAAGATGCTATTGGATTCAACAATTAACAGACCATTGATGACCATCACGAGAGCAATTCAGTCAAGTGTTGTGGAAAGAAGCCAAATAGACTGCAGAAGCTGAGAATTGTATTGCACAAGAGAAAAGAGAGAAAGCTAGTACAACTCTCTTCCAAGATGCATGTCAACAAAGGAAAGGAGAAAGGGCAAGAGCCTGAAGGCACTGCATGGCTGAACCAGGATTTGTTTTAAGATGGGGAAAACCTGACAAAAAGGAAGACACAGAAGAGAAAGAGGGAGAATCATGGACAAAGAAAGGCCCTGTAGACCAAACAATGAGACCAGAAGCACAAATGCAGGAAAGCTCCAGAGAGGAGGAGGACCTTTGTTTGCATCCTGCTGTGCACATGACCAAGCGAGGGCAGCGAGGCAAGCTTAGAGGTTTAGCTTAGGGGTTTGTGTGCACTGGCCTCTGTTCTTCTGAGAACAAGGAGGCAAAGTCCTGTATTGACAGGAAGGGGACCAGATATAAGTGGGAGCCTGACAAGTGGAGGAAAGGATATCAGGAGAGGAAGTAGCCGGGAATCAGGGAAGAAGTTAGGAGAGTGGAGGCCCATGCTGAAAACATTAACAAAGGCAGGGAGCCCATGAGAGAGATGTAGAACTCCGGCATCTAGTGACAGCCAAGGCAAAACCTTGAGCCATGGGGAGTGAGTCAGGCCAGACCACAGTGGGTAAATGGGAAGAGATAGAGGTGGGAGAGGAATAGAAGCCATCTGGGAAGCTGATACCCACACACCAGCGCTAACCCGTAGTGTGAAGAAAGTAGTGGTTAACAAGAAAATCCACATTGCACAATTTCTATGCATTTAGCAGTGCATATGCACAGCTAATTAAATCCATATGCAATCTGTCCAGATCCAACTATTTCCTTTGTTTCTAAAGTTCTGGGAAAGCACATCTTTCACTTACAGTGGACTGATAAGTACCTAAAACTGTAACTATTTCAACTTCAGTTATCAGGACATTACAGCAGTGTGATTAAGAGCATGGTCTCTGGCACCAGAATGCCTGGGTTGGGACCTTTCCTTTGACCCTTTCCAGCTCTGTAACCTTAGCAAGTTCCTCTATCTCTATATCTCATTTTTCTTAACTTTAAAACAAAAAGAATAAAAATAAAACTCTACCTTCATAGAGTTTTATAAATATTTATAGGTCACTTTGATCAGGATCTGGTTATATGAACACTGTATAAAATACTTGTTTGCAAAATAACATTCTCTTTTGGTCAGTAATAATGCTAACCATTGGACGTGAATTAGGCTAATCCTCATTTAAAACCTATAAGATAAGGTTTAATTGTTCCCATTTCACAAATGAAATAGACTCAGGGGGGCTCAATGAATTTTCCAAGGTCACTCAGCAAGGCAGAATAAGAGCCAGGATGTTTATCTGCTCCCAAAGCAGTGCTCTTTTCACTAAATCACACTACACCATGAAGGTTTTCACTTGCAAAGGCTACATCTCTGTAATTTCCAAGTACAGAAGACCATGTATGTACTTGATGCGATTCCCTTTTGAGTGGCTGATGTGGTCTGTTTTCATATGTATCTCAGCTCTGGAATCCAAATCATATCACACACACACACACACACACACACACACACCTATGCCAGACCCAGCACTGAATCACAGCCCAGATTCTGAGGTTAAATTTAAAGAGCGTTAGTTTGGGTTTGGTTGTTTTAAACCTTTAATAACATTTGATACATTAACTTTCTGCCACCCTGAAGTATTTTCAAAATGTCAGCTGAAATGATTGATTTGTCCTCACTTTGCTATGGTTGCTCAAGCTCTACCACACAACGTAGAAGACTGATTAAAGAAAAATGAGCCATTTCCCCTGTTTACCTTAGGAATTCCCTCTCCAAACTGCACAAGCCATTCGTATTCTGGTCCCTGGCTGGCACAGAGACTTCGGCTGTAGTGGGGCTTCTCAAATGCCAGTCCAGACTACATTGTGATGATGTTATCACAGGTCTGCAGCAACATGGAAAAAATTGAATAAAAACACCCACACACACTCAGTTTGCTGAGGTTTCTTTTTTGGAAAGGACCATCTTGTTAGAGAGGAAGGATCATGGGATGTTCAAGATCACAACATCACATACCCCAGAGCCAGACTTGCAAATCCAAATCCCAGCCTTAGGTATCTGCCTGGTACCTCAGTTTCCCCTCTTAGAAAATCTTATGGATTTTTTTTTTATGAGGGTTGATTAAGTTCATGCATATAAAACACTTAAGAATATGCCTGGCACATAGCACTTGAAACAACCCACTGGTATAATCATGACCTCTTTTTATCTTCAGGAAATAGTCTCCACTTTTGTAAACAGTATCACTAGTACGTGGCTGTTATAGATGCTATTTTGGGGTGTTTCTTTGGTATATTTAGTTGGCTGTTGTTTTAATAATCTTATTTGACAAAATAAAAAGTGTAAATGATGTCATTAGCACATGGTGGTTATTGATGTTCATTTCGTCACTTGTTGTTTTAATATCCCTGGTAGACAAATGAAAAAGTTTACAAACCTATGTCAGTCTCCAAATGAATTTCTAAAATGTGCTTATCCATGAGGCCCCCCAGTTTGGGTACCGCTGTTCAACCTTAGGAATTCTCTCAAATAGCTGCACCACTCGCTCGCGTGCAGCTGCAGATTGTAGCACATTCCATTTTAATTCAAGTCAGTGGGATAAAGGAATACAATAAAGACAGCTAGTGTAACTCCTGGGACACTTTTGCCAACCCATCTAATTAAAGACTGTGGCGGTTACTCAGGCAAAGCAGAAAGATTACCATCGGCTTAAGTAATGAAACTAGTTTTCTAATTTGAGCATTTGAGGATGGATGGAAGAGGGCAGTGTGTCCATTTGTTTAACAAAAAGATCTCATATGGTTGACCCAAGACTTGTCTTTTAAATGTGAAATAACATCGATTGAATCAGAATTAACTCTTCCCACAAATATATAAAAAATCTTAGATGGAGCCTTAAACTTCTTAAAATCTCTAATTTCTGCAAATATCGTCACAGGCTGCTATAATTGCTATTTGGGAAGCCCGTTAAGCAGCATTTCTCAAAATAAGTTCTTCAAAACAGTATTGCCCTGAATAGTGTATTCACTTCCCAGGGCTGCCATAACAGACTGCCACAAACCGAGTGGCTTAAACAACTGTTATTTGTCCTCTCACAGTTCTGGAGTCTGGAAGTCTGAGATCAAGGCATCCTCAGAGCCACCTTCCTTCTCTAGTCACCAGGGCAAGCTAGGTCCCAGGCCTCTGTCCTAGCTTCCGGTGTTCCTTGGCTTGGGGCAACATAACTCCAATCGTCACATGGAGTTTTTCTCCCTGTGTGTGTGTCTGTCTCCATGTCCAAATCTGCCCCTTTTATAGGAGACCAGTCATACTGGATTAAGGGCCCAGTCTACTCCAGTATGACTTTGTCCTAAACTAATTGCATTTGTAGTTTTTTATTTGGAATTATTTGGAAATAAGGTCTCATTCTGAGCTACTGAGAATCAGGGCTTGCCAGGACTGAATGCTTGTATCCTCCCAACATCATAGGTTGAAATCTCATCTCCAAGGTGATGGTATTTGGAGGCAGGGGATTTGAGAGGTGGTTGGATCACAAGGGCAGAATCTTTATGAATGAAGTTAGTGCCCTTATAAAAGAGACTCTGGGGGTCTCCTTGCCCCTAGGACTAGAGGACACAGAGAGAAGATGGCCCTCTCTGCACCAGGAAGTGGACTCACACCAACACTGAATCTGCCAGTGCCTTGATCTTGGATTCCCAGCCTCCAGACCGTGAGAAATAAATCTTGTTTAATACAATCAGTCGATGGTAGTTTTGTTACAACCCTGACAAGACAGGGTTTCAATGTGTGAATTTGAGTAGGGGGCGGGGGAATTCAACCCATAACAAATACTCCTCCAAAAGAGAGTCCTAAGGCCAAAGATATTGGGAAATGTCGTCAACTCCACATTATTCACATCCATAAGGCACATCATATCTTAAAAATATTAAGGCTCTCTAAAATAGACAATTTTGGAGCACCTCAGTGGCTCAGTCAGTTAAGCATCTGACTTCAGCTCAGGTCACAATCTCATGATTCATGGGTTTGAGTCCCACATCGGACTCTGTGCTGACAGCTCAGAGCCTGGAGCCTGCTTCAGATTTTGTGTTTCCCTCTCTCTCTTTCTGCTCCTCCCCAACTCAAGCTGTCTGTCTCTCTGTCTCTCTCTCTCTCTGTCTCTCAAAAATAAATGAACATTAAAAAATGTTTTTTTAAATAAAATAAAGAAAATTTGTACATAAGAAAACTTTATAAAACCCAGTGTTTCTCAAAATTAGGTGACTTGGAAAGCTATTTTCTTAAGTGACACTTAATTTACATCCTACCCCAATATTCCATAAAATACTCCTCAGAAAACGTAATCAAATTTCAAGCAGGAGAGCCGACACCATGGTCATTGGCTATAATAACTGAGAAAACAAATTCTAGGCATGCCAGCAAGCCTATGACAGTCTGTAACCCCCTGGCCCCTTCTTGTCTCTTTGGGAGGAGAGTAGGAGGGCTACAAATCCTGGACATAGAGACTCTTTGTGACAATTATGACAGACTCAGAATCAAGTGGCCAAAAGGGACGCCATCATTAAAGGCAGAGGGAAAAACATGACGCTGACATTCTGCCAAAGCTCTTTAAATGAGGTCATGCACTTGAGTGCACAGACTATTGCTGATAACCGGCAGTGCCGGCAGAATTGGTGGGAAACAATAGAGCATGGGGGTGGCTGTTTTACGAGTGGGAAGGAAAGGGGGGCAGGGGAGGGACAAGCGCTGGAGCTGCCCTAACAGCTGCCGATTATCAGATCCACAGCTGGCTGCCTCGGGCAGGTGCTCGGGGTCTCTGGGCCCCGGGCGCACGTGGGCTAGAGCTCAGCTGCCACCCTGGGAGCCAAAGCAGCACCGGTTCGTTGCCCTGCTAATCCCACTCTGCACATCCCCCTGCTTGTCAGGAGCAGGAGAGAAGTCACTGTGCAGGGGCCGATACGCTTTCCTTCTCAAGCAGATGCTGCTTTATTGGACGCCTGACGTTGCGATTAACTTTGGCTTATTTTTCACCATATGCCTTTCCCAAAGCTGCTTTAGTTCTGGGTGCAAGCTGAGTCCGTGCGATTTTCGTTAATCCAGTACAGCCTCTGCTCTCCGCATCTGGTTCACCACTGGGTCTGCAGTTGGGACTTGGCTCACCTCCTTTGGCCTGGCCAGAACAATGGCCAGCCTATTTGTCTCAACAGGCTCATTATCGATTGAGCCCATAGGCTCATATATCAGACGCTGCAGAGCCAGTATCTTCATTCAGAGCTGAAGGTAAAAATATGCTAAATGTGACTACACCTGTGGAGTCTTTTTCAGGCCTGATATGGAACAGGAAGAAATGAACAATAGTGCACGGCAAGGACAGCCAACCAGGGGCATTTAATTGGAAAGCAAACTAGCCTCAGGTATGTGAAGATGTGGAAAGTGATACCCGAATTTTGATGAGACACAAATATTGAATAAGACACTTGAAAACAGATGGGGGAAGAACACGATGTCTGTTTTTTAAAGAAAACCCACTCAACTGAATTCACATAAAAGGCAATGCGATCTGGTAATAAAAGGCAATTGGCATGCTCTGGTTAAAAATGAGGCTTTGAAAGCAAATTTCCAGGGCTTTCAATTATAGCCTCTAAATTCCAAACATAGGCTCTTATCCACATGAAACAACTGCTTGCCAGGTGAAATGATTAGCTGAACAGATCAGAGATCGAGATGCCAGTGCAGTGTTAGTGTCATGCAACTCAAGCAAGCCCTGTCTGAAAGATAAGCCCGAACTCCCATTTGGCCATTATTTGAAGCCATAGAAGAAGATCCATTGTCTTTCCTGTTCTCACACTGCAGACAACTCAACACACACACACACACACACACACACACACACACACACACGTTTCTGCTTCCCTATTTAGAAAAAGGAGGAAAAACATCTGCCCTGTAGCTTGCTTGCCTAGGGCACACATGTTTACCTGCCTCCCCTCTCCATTCCATTTTCAGGGAGGCCATGGAACAAAATAAAGGTGAACACATGAGGGAACTTGGTTCTCCTGGTGAGAAACTGAAACCCAACAAGACTGTTGGATAAAATGAAATTGTTCTTCCGTCAGCAGCGTATCGTAAATTCTGCCCTGGAAGCCCAACCAAAAGATTGCAAAAAGCTTGAGGTTGAGAAAGAAAACAAAATGCAGGAGGGTGGTTAGTGATTCCCCCCAAGTGGTCTGGGGTATTCTTTAAAACTGCATTATTATGACAAGACTCCCTGCAGGGTTTTTTCTAAGCAATTCCTTCCAAACACCCCCAGAGTGGAACATGTTGTAAGTTCAAGGAAGAATGAATTTCTTAGATGGAATACCCAACCTCTTCGGGATCTATAACTCAGGGTGGTTCAGGAGGACATTCTGGTGCTAAGAGTTACAATTGCTACAAGAGACATAATATGGTGGGAATCTAATCTTGTTTGGCAATGTCAAAATCTTGTTTTGCAGAGTTTTCATGAGCAAAGAAAAGAAATCAAAGTATTTCATATTTTTTATTTATTTATTTTGAGAGAAAGAACAAGAGAGGGGCAGAGCAAAGGAGAGACAGAATCCTAAGCAGACTTCACACTGTCAGCACAGATGCTGACATGGGCTCGAACTCATAAACTACGAGATTGTGACCTGAGCCAAGACTGAGTTATATGCTTAATTGACTGAGCCACCCAGGAGCCCAAAGCATTTCATTTCTAATAGTGTCTCTCTTTTTCCCACTCCCACGCCACCCATTTTTTGTTTTGTTTCCACTAATAAACGACTTTAACAATAATGTGAAAGTCCTAAGATGAATTTCTATTCAAATATGCTTTATTTTGTCATGGAGGCTAACTGTAAGACAGGTGTACCATGGACCTTCAAGCCTTCCCGAAGGCAGTATTTTCTAACTCAATGCTCTCTATCTTGGCTGAACTGGGATATCACCTCAGAAGTTTAAAAAAAAAAATTCTGATGCCTGGATCCTCCTTCCCTGGCGATTCTGATTTGTAAGTGGTCTGGGTTGCAGTGTGGCATTATGATGTTTTTAAGCTCCCAGATGATTCTAATTTGCAGTCATGGTTAAGAACTAGTAAGAAACTATCCTATAACATGTGGGCTGATTGTTCTTTCAAACCTACTCCTCTAATACCCTATTCCTTTCCTGACTTTCCAGGATTCCCCATGGGCATCTTTCCTGAATCATCACTGATATTGGAAGTCTGAATTGTGAATAGACCTGGTGCCCTTTTCTGGGGGAGCTTGACAGAAGAACTAGGCTTCCCTTTCCCTGTCAACTGACCCCTCAGTCTCCCCAAATCCAATACACCAGGTATGTAGCACACAGACTGAAAACTTAATGGAAGGGTTACTGCAATTTTGGGAAGGAGTTATAAATCCAGAAAAGCAACAACAACAACAACAACAACAAAAACAACAACAACACAGGAGGTTCTACTGAACTGGGCTTTCCTGAGCCTCAAAGGGGGAGGCTCATGGGTAGTCCCCCACTATTTACCAGGGCTCCCTGCCAGCATGGTAGCAAGCTTTTCTGCTAAAAATCTTCTTTCTAAAGTCTCTTAGTAGGGGCGCCTGGGTGGCTCAGTCAGTTAGGTGTCCGTCTTCAGCTCAAGTCATGATCTCACAGTCGTTGGGTTCGAGCCCCACATTGGGCTCTGTGCTGACAGCTCAGAGCCTAGAGCCTGTTTCAGATTCTGTGTCTCCCTCTCCCTCTGCCCCTCCCCTGCTCGCTCTCTGTCTCTCAAAATAAAGGCATTGAAAAAAATTTTTATAAAAATAAATAAAGTCTCTCAGTAGAAATCTCTATCTTCTCTGGAAAGCTCAACCCTTCCCACTCCCAGATCCTCCTGCCATTACACCATATTCCAAATCAGATTTCTGAGTCTTGAGAAGTGGCCACATGTGTAAACCAGTTGGACAGTGATACTGTTAGTGTTCCAAGGTCCTCAACTTGGCAGAGGAATAATGGGATCCAGTCCCAGGGGCCAGAATGATCTCAGATCCTCCAGTTAAGTTTTCTTTGTGCAGTAGCTCACCACTAGAGTTGTATTCCTACCAGTGACTTCATCAGCCCTCTGCAATTAGGCAATCTACGTCCAGAGTTAAGTCATCTGTCCGTTCCCACTCTCTACACATATCACTATAGTCTTAGCGTGGGGTCTCAAGTAACTTCGGAGGTCAGAGAGATAAGTGAGTAAAAGAAAGTAAATAATGTTGGTGGCTTAATTAATTTAATACTTTTTAACACTGTATTAGTGTTCTCCAGAGAAACAAAACCAGTAGGATATGAATATGCGTATGTATGTGTATATATCTATACACATATACGTTTCCAAATATATATTTCCATATACATATATATTTCCATATATACGTTTGCGTATATGCCTAATGTAAATTTATTATGAGGAACTGGCTCACGCATTTATGGAGGCTGAGAAGTTCCACAATCTGCTGTCTACAAACTCAGGAGAGCCAGTAATATAATTTAGTCCAAGTCCAGAGGCCTGAGCACGGGGGTTGCCAGTGGTTTAAATCTCAGTCGAAAGGCTGGAGAAGATGAGATGAGATGTTCCAACTCAAGCAGGCAGGCAGGAAGCAAAACAGGGTGAGTTCTCCCTTCCTCTACTTTTTAATTCTATTCAGGCCCTCAACAGAGTGGATGGTGCCCACCCATGAGGAGAAGGCAATCTACTTTACTCAGTCCACAGATTCAAATGCCAATCTCATCTAGAAGTACTCTTATAGGCACACTCAGAAACAATGTTTACTTTGCACACACCATGGCTAGTCAGGTTAACATAAAATTAGGTATCACAAATACTAAAGGCATAAAATGTAAAAAATTATTTAAAAAATTATTGTGACATCCAAAAAAAATACATTTGAGAATCTAAGTCAGCCCACTGTTTCCAGTTTTTGAACTTTGATCTAAATTTCTATTGAGAAAAGAATACCTCTTCATTCAGCCTTCAAAGCATATGTCCCAGCCTTGGAGTCAACAGGAGTCATTACTGAGCTCAGAAAGCCATTTTGATGATTGCTGCCCCTCCAGGAAGACAGCCTCCATGAATTACCACCTACGTCTATATTAACATTTGTGGCTGTGCTCTGTCTGCCTGCTCAACAGTGCTGTATTTATTCTCTCTCTTACACTTTTGATCAAGCTGCTTCCTTTACCCCCACCACATTTCTGATCCTCTCTTCATGTGGCTGATACCCATTTGTACCTCAAATCTCAGTTGAGGTGGTAACTCCTCAAGAGAGTCTTCTCTATCACACCAGTCGGGTTAGTTAGGACCTGTCTTATCCATCTTCATAGGACCCTGTACTTATTGCTCATAGGACCTTTCATAATTGTAAATATCTACTCTAGGCACACTGACTGAACCAGATTGGAAACAATTTATAAGTCAGATGACACTGTATGTTAGTGAGGCTGTGCAGCAAAAGGAACAACATAAACTTCTTAACATTACTGGTGGGAATGAAAATTTGCACAATATGCAACAGCCTAGAAATTCAACTCTTAAGCGTAAACCCCAGGGAAACTATTTCAATGTTTTTAGGGACATATTGGTGAGAATGTATGTAGCAGTATTGTTTGTAATGTACATAAACAGGAAAATGGATAATTAAACTATCTTAATGACAGTACAGTAAAACCTTTGTTTGTAATCATAATTTGTTCCAGAAACATGCTTATATCCAAAGCACATGTATATCAAAGCGAACTTCCCCATAAGAAATAATGGAAACTCGGGTGATTTGTTCCACAACTCAAAAATATTCATGTAAAAATGATTACAATACTGTAATATAATACAAAATAATAAAGAAAATACAAAATAAAAAGAAAAATATACAAACTAACCCACAGTTCCCTTTGAAAACCTTTATGGCTGTTGTGAGAGAGACAAGAGAGGGTGGATTATTGTGTAGGATGACTTTTACTATCACTAATGGAATCACTGCTATCTATTGGCTCAATGGAATCTTTTTCTGCATGGTGGCCATGCAGAAAAACACTCACACAGATGTTGACTATAGTATAGTATTAATAAACTCTTGTCATATACTGTATTTAATGTAACTGACAATAAAGCAGCAGAAGAAAGGGTCTATACCTGCAGGCAGCCTGGCCTAAAATGAAGAAAAGTATTCCTAAGCTTACTCTTGTATGGAAAAGCAAAGGACTGTCCATAGGTGCTTTGAAGTGACAGAAAACAGGCTAGTCCTAGCTGTGGGCACCTTCCACCTTTCTGAAAAATCACTAATTTCTGCCAAACACCACAGCCTGAGACCAAGAATCCAAGCATGGGAGACAATCACCCACAATCCCACAGTGAAAGAGAGAGAGAGAGAGAAGAACCATTGGCTCAGTTGTGATCATGTGACATTCAACACTGCATACTCCTTGTACTGCAAGACATCACTTGTTTATCAAGTTAAAATTTATTAGAAATATTTGCTCATCTTGGGGAACACTCACAGAACGTTACTCACGATCCATGGTTTTACTGTATATTCATAAAATGGATTACTATGCAAAAATAAAATAAAGATATTAAGCCTATATGTACCAACGGATGAATATCATAAGCATAATTCTAAGAGATAAACTTGAGTAATACAAGACTACCTACAGCATGGTGTCATTTACATAAAGTTTAAAAATATTTCAACACAATTATAACTTGTTTGGGGAACATATAGATAAAGTCGTATTAGTTTGGTCTGGCTGCTGTAACAAAGTATCACAAGCTGGATGGCTTAAACAATAAAAATTTGTCTTGCAGTTTTGGAGGCTATACATCTGAGACCAAGGTGTCAGCCGGGTCAGCCTCTGAGGGTCGTAAGGGAACCTCTTCCATGCCTCTAGCCTAGCTTTTGGCAGCTTGCTGGCAACTGCTAGTGTTTCTTGGCCTATAGATGCATCACCCTAATCTCTGCCTGCTTCTCTCTGCGTGCACTGTGTATGTCTATCTCTGTGCCATAGTTTCCCCTTTTTATAAGGACACAATTATAATGGTTACAGCCCACCCTAATAACCTTCTCTTAACCTGACAATTTGCAAACACCTTATTTCCAAATAAGGTCACATTCATAGATACTGGGGGCTAGGACTTGTAGCATATTTGGGAGGATACAATTCAATCTGTAACATAAATATATAAAAAATGCATGGTAATGATAAATGCTGAATTAAGTAAAGTGAGTGCTTCAAAGGCAAAGGAGGGAGATGTGTTCAGGAACTTCAACAGCCATGGGAATATTTTATTTCTTAAGTCGATCATGTATACAAGTATCTACTGTATTATTTGTAGTATCATTTATGTCTAAAATATTTTATAATTATAATATATATATTTAATGATCATTAATTTTTTTTTCTTAGTGTAGGTCTTCAGATTATACCGTAAAATAAAATAAGGGCATTGCTCTTGTATCATAAGCCTAGAACAATTTTTGGCACATAGTAGACATCTAATAATACCCGGAATTAATGAGGTAGATATTACTGTACTACTTGGAGATGACGAGGAAACTGAGGTTATGATCACATTAGTCTATGGATGATCGGTAGAGTTGGGGCTCTAAGTCAAGTACCCTGACCTTCCAAATATCACTATTGCCCTTTTTTTGATGAGTGGAGGAGAAATGAGGGCCCAGAAATGCAAAGCGCTATTGTCCCTTTATTGTTGTCACTGGATATGCAATAGTTAATTGAGCAGACACACTCAGACATTTCCAGGCCTCAGCATCTTTAATGAAAATCCAGCTATTTGAGAATTTAGAGACCAAGTTACTATGTGGAGCTCTATTGCCACTGGAATTTCAATGCTTAACACCATATGAATCTGATTGGATGCAGATGGGTAGCCTTGAAGAATTACAGTGATCACATTTTCCTATGGAAAAAGCATATAAATAATGAACTGGATTGACCTAGAGGGGATAAAAGCATATAATATAGCATATCTCTAGGGATAAGTAAACTTAGTGAATCTGCCCATGTTCACACTTATCTTTCCTTATTTAGGGATTGTTTTTTGGTCCAGGAAGTAGATCTTTTCAGCAAGTTGGTTTTTGTTTTTTAATTTTTTTAATGTTTTATTTATTTCTGAGAGAGAGAGAGACAGCGTGAGCAGGGGAGGGTCAGAGAGAGAGGGAGACACAGAATCTGAAGCAGCCTCCAGGCTCTGACCTGTCAGCACAAGCCCAATGCAGGGCTCGATCCCACAAACCGTGAGATCATGACCCGAGCCGAAGTTGGATGCTTAACAGACTGAGCCACCCAGGCGCCCCCAGCCAGGCTTTATACTATGTGTCCTCACACCTCTCCTCCTGGTGGATTGGACCAGGAGTAAGCACCAGACCAATACTTACTTATTGGATTTGAATGCAGTACTGGGACTGAGAAGTATTTGTCAGTCTCTGAAGCTGCCTTTGAATGCTCTGGGGTAGCCACATGCCACATGCTGGACAAGATACCTAGAAAGAGAGTCTGGAGACAAAGACAGAAATAGAGATAGAAAGAGAGTGAGTGAGAGAAAGTCAGTGAATCATGAGAAATAAAGACAAGGAATGAAAAAAAGAGAGAGCCAGACTTACAGATGCTCATTCAAAATCCCTCCTGAAATCTACCTGTCCTGGGGTCCTGTGAAGATCCCTATGTCCTTACAATAAACTTCCATTTCACTTAAATGAGGTCAAGTTAGTTCCTGTTCATTGTAACCAAAGAGACCTAACTAATATAGGTTGGCAGATGGAGGGGACAAAGCGCAAAGGAAAAAGGAATGAATTTCTCAGCCTAACAGGTGGCAGGAATGATGCACCCGATCCCATTCTCCCAGCCTCACCCACCTGCTACCTTACCATCCCACTCAGCAAATTTCCATTTTTAAAATCCAGAATGGGAAACAAATAAAACAAAACCTTCTAAATTATTAGCACAAGCCAAATGGAGCTGGACAGCCTCCAGCTACCCAATCAACTCCCCTCAAGCAGCTGTCTCCAAGAGCTAAATGGGAACGACCAAGACAATAGGAATTCAGCTTCGGAAGCACACAGGAGCCTGACCCAGTGCCAGGCAGGTGGGGCACGAGGTAGCCATGGGAGTGGGAAAGGGTTTCAAAGCTGAGAAGTTTGAGTGACAAATGTAAGAACTGGCAAAAAGAGAAACTGAAGTAGGCAAAACCTCCAAATACCTTCTTTAACTTCTTTTAAAGAGCCATATTACTCACTATTGAAGAAGTCAAGTAATAGTTGTGGCCAAGGGGAAAAAAAAAAGCCAAACTCATTTACTGAATGTTTTCATGTCTACCAGTTGCTCCACAGTGGCAACAGGAATATATCAATGAACATCATGATCTTTAAGGAGTTACACAGAACTAAGCTCTGTCCAGACCACAAATGCAAATAACCATGTTTCATTCAACTCTGTGTCACCAGTAAGTAGCATGGTGCCTGATACATGCTTGGTGATGCTGATTAAATTGAACCGAATGTGCTCTCAACCAGAGGTGAATGTTTAATACATGGAGCCCATGTTTCTATCCAAAAGGAAAAAAATCAGAAAGCTACTTTTCTTTTAAAAAATCAAAACAGGGGCGCCTGGGTGGCTCAGTTGGTTAAGTGTCTGACTTCAGCTCAGGTCAGGATCTCACAGTTCATGGGTTTGAGCCCCGTGTCGGGCTCTGTGCTGACAGCTAGCTCAGAGCCTGGAGCCTGTCTTCAGATTCTGTGTATCCCTCTCTCTCTGACCCTCCCATGCTCATGCTCTCTCTCTCTCTCTCTCTCTCTCTCTCTCTCTCTCTCAGAAATAAATAAAACATTAAAAATTTTTTTTAAAAAAAAACAGTATCTCCTACATAGTGGCAAAACTGGGAGGGAAGACAAAATGCAGATGGGTGTCTAAAGCAACCAGATTATAAAGGGACAGAATTTGAGCTCTAAGCAAAGTAAGACCGTGAAGCATTCCCTATATAACTGGGGTGGGTTTCTCTATTCTAAAACCCATCCATGTCCTCCTACACACTGGCCACATGCCTATTAGCATCAGACATTTTCATACTGTAATTAAGGGGGCTTGTGAGTGTTCCAGAGGGATTAAAAAATAAAGGAATGTCTACCTGGAACAGTTCAGGTGGGGCTTAGCAAAGTTTCACTTAGCAAAACTTCACTTTTTCTAGTAAACAGCCCCATAATGGGTGTGCTGGAAGCCATTACTAAAAGGCACCAGGGATAACATGAAGGGGTTAATGTGTATTCCTAGCTAGATGATGGGTAGCTCCTCCTGGAATGCTGATAAATGGTCCACAGGATTGGTCTGGTTTCCACCAAGCACCATTGCACAGGGGGAGAGTGATCTTTTATTGCTGATTCCTTTCCCTTACCTGTGGCTCCTTTATGTGGGGCCCTTCTCCCAGCCCCTTCTCTAAGCCCATCTTACTTCACTTTCTACTTCTCTCTAGGTCTCAGTGATCCTCACATCAAGCCCCTGGAGGTAAGATCATCTGAATCTTTTTGTTTCCCTTTCCAGTATAATTTCTGACATAATCACTAGGTCCTGTATGCTTGAGTGTCTTTGTGATTTTTAAAGCCTCTCCTTTCTTGATGAATTGTTTCTAACTCAAAAGTTTTGTCTTTCAAAACTTATTTCTGCTCTGGACTCTAATAGCCTGTAACAGAAGTCAAAAACCCTCCAGTTGGCTCTTTTCCCTCTTTGCATTTCTGCTGGAACAATTTCAGTTCTTTTCAAGACTGTGTGGATGCCTCCAATAGTCTAAGGAACATGTCAATCACCTTCAAGGAAATGTTGAGGACAAAAGCACACATATCTTGGCATTATTTTCATGTGCTATCCTAACTGGAATCAGATGGCCAGCATTTTGCAAAGTCTTCTGCAGGAAAAGAAAAAAAAAAACTTGGTAATATTATTTCTAAAGATTATACCTAAAGGGAATAAGAGCAGGGCCATAAATAGGGAGTTTTTAAAGCTGATAACTGTTTCTAAACTTTCATAACAAAGTACTGAAGTTCCTGAATCCTGGCCCCCAACTAAGCTTCTAATGAATAGAGCAGTTGAATAGAGAGCTTAGAAAATCAAACTCCTTGTCACCAGCTAAGCTTTTGTTCCCATTTTCTTTCAGGTCTTCTATGCTGGTGAACTGAGCTGGTATGTGTGAAACTATACACATACTTTAACCTTTCAAGCTAAGGTCAAGGATAGGGGCCCACCTCCCTCTCACCTTCACCCTGGGGCCCCCCTTTGACTCCTCAAATGATGAAAAAGTTAACAACCAAGGATCCACTAATGTCAATCCTGTATGAGATGGAAGGAAAAGTAGCAAAAAAGAGAAAAAGAGAAGAAAGATGAAGAGAGGGAAAAGACAATCTTTATATCTCCTTTTCCCCTCCAATTCAGCTACATCCATATCAGAGAAATCCCCTGCATGTGACTCAAAGCTCCTATGTTGTCCTTTATTCAATCAAAGCTCCTTTCTCTAGACTTGTACTATCCAATATGGTAGTTATTAGCCACATGTGGCTATTAAAATTTAAATTTCAACTAATTAAGAGGACATAAAATTAAAACTTCGATTCCTCACTCACACTAACCACACTTCAAGAGATCAAGGGCCATGTGTGACTAAAGGCTACACTTTGGACAATGCAGATATAGAGCATTTTCATCACTGCAGAAAATCCTAGTGGACAGCACTGTAAGTCTAGACAATAGAGAGAAAGGGGGAGGAACAAGAGAGTTTAGTGAATGTGGCCAATAAAGGCAACCTCACAAGGTAGAGTCAAATAGTGGTGGTAGTAGTAACAACCAATTAGCATTTATTAAGCACCAGCCCAGGTAGGTAGGGGGATTATTTTATTTTACAGAAGGGAATAAAGGTAGCATACTCAGGCTTACACAGGTATGAGTGGTGGTATCAAGTTTGAATACACAAAGTTGAGTTTCAAGAGCGCATTCTCTCAACCACTATGTGAGATGTAGAAAAGGATCCACAGAGCCTGCAAAAGAATTAGCCATGCCAGTCTAAGCCAGTGATGTTTGAAAGATGAAAACGATGGAGCTTTTGCAGACACCACTACAGCTTTCCATCAGCTACTCAAATGGAAGGATGTGGACATCAATGTCAGAATCCTACAGTATGTCCCTTGTATGCACATTCACAGGTGTTGATGTATGAGAAAATGTATATTCATTAGGATTCCATAATTTCTGATAATCCTGTATCTCTCATCCTAGTCTTTCTAGGTTACAAATTCCCTGAAGGTGGGACATGTCTATCTTTCACATGACTGTATCATCAATATTTAACAATAATATTTAACATCGGACAGTTTGTAGTAAGCTCTCAATATGTGTTCTTGCATGAATAATGAAGGAATAAATAAAAATAATCAAAGTTCTGTTGTACATGTGTATGTGGGCTGGTGGTATCTATCTGATTATTAAAGTCAGGACTTTGGTGTGCACAAATAGTCAAATACTTTGGTGGTGCAAATGCTCAGTAACCTTTTCAGAAGGTCTCTCTGGTGCAATGAGCATTTGTTGATTTTGCAACTCAGCTTGCATTTTCCCTTCCTGTAGTACGTCAGCCCAATATCTATCTAGGGAATGACTTCTTCCTCACTGTGTGCAATCTTTGGGTATTATCAATCAAGGAGATCTGCCCTCTTCTAACCACATGTCAAGCCACAGTGGTCCAGTCCACATCTCCTTCCAGACCGAGGCTGCTGAGTGGAGCTGCACAAGCAGAAACAACCAGCTGGAACAGATTCACTCCCACTCTGATACCCACAGGACTGACCTTTGGTCTTGCACCTAAATCTCTGGAACTTTCCTGATTTCTGCATTTTCTGAGCCTGTTTTCTCAGCTGCTCCTTAAGTGTGTGAGTACCTTGTATTCTTCCCAGACAAAATAAAAATGTTTTGATGGTGTTAGCCAACTTGGTTTCTCTTTCTTTAAACTGAAAAATTCAATGAGTACATCTAAGGAAGCTTCCTTCTATTTGCATGTATTTGGCAATCCACTACCATCAGACCACCCGGGACTGGCTGCATCACTTGTGAGCCCAGTGCAAAATGAAAATGTGGGGCTTCTTATACAGAACTGGGGAGTGTCATTAAAGGCACTAACATACAAAGTTTTTCCTTTCTTCTGTGATATGTCTCTTGGGTCATCATGGAGTTTCTTTTTTATTTAATGTGGTCCCAAGTAAAAAAAAAAAAAATTAAATGTGAAATTATTATGATGAATTTTACTATTTATATTTATATTGTGCAATGTCTGTTTTAAATGTAAATATCAGGGAGTGCCTGAGTGGCTTGGTTGGATAGGTGACCGACTCTTGATTTTGGCCCAGGTCACTATCTCGTGGTTTGCAGTTCATTGGATGGAGCCTCACGTAGGACTCTGTGCTGTCAGTGGAGCCTGCTTGGGATTCTCTCTCTCCCTCTCTTTCTCTGTCCCTCCCCCATTTTTATTGTTGCTCTCTCTTTCTCTATAAATAAATAAATAAATAAATAAATAAATAAATGAAAGTATCTTAGCATTTAACTATTATGCAGAATCATCAAAATTACACAATTCATGGCCCATCCATATATGTATTTTGTTCTTCCCAGAACAGTGCACAACACTAACACAGTTTTTCTTTTCATGCCTTGCTACATATACAGTCCACCTTTGATTTGCTGATGAGTAAGGAAGGACTGAAAGGAGTAGGAATTAAGGGAACCTTCCCTTCATGTTGTCATGGGGCAGCAATACAAGTGAGAAAAGATACACGAAGGTTCCTTGGTCATTCATGTTTCATAGAAACCATTGGCTTCTATGGCACTTTGGTGGCTCAGTTGGTTAAGTGTCTGACTTCAGCTCAGGTCATGATTTCACAGCTTATGAGTTCAAGCCCCATGTTGGGCTCTATGCTGACAATTCAAAGCCTGGAGCCTGCTTCAGATTCTGTCTCCCTTGCTCTCTGCCCCTCCCCCACCCTGGCTCTTTCTCTCTGTCCCTCAAAGAAATATTTTAAAAAATACTTTTTTTAAAAAGAAACTATTGCCTTCTTTCAGCATTCAAAGCAGGCTTTGGTTTGAATGGAAAGCATAGTCTTTTGGAGCTCTGCATCCCCATTTACTCAGTCGTAGACATACCATCGCTAGCTTGTACTGGCTTTGAGTCTCTCTGACACACACACATTTTATATCCCCCAGAACTCTGTGCTCGTGGGGCACTGAAAGGCTCCGTGCACATGGGGTGGCAAGCAGCGAACATGCATACTGTCCAACCCTCCTCTACTCACACACCTACTTCATTATGCCATCAAACTTTACTTATGAAATATAAGTTCAAAGATAAAATTATTAAGACTTTAAGGACAGTGATAATGGACAAACCACTTCTACACCTGGGCCCCTGTGCAACTGTATGTGTAAGTCACCACGAAGCTGGCCCTGAACCGCTGCACCTTGCATTTGGAGCAACAGTAGCCAACAGCCTACCCTCCCATCTGCTTCGCCCTGCATTCTTCTTGGGCTCCTCATGACCAGGAGGTGTTCCTGTATGTGGATTACTCCAGTGTCTTTTCTTAGTATTCATGGAGAATGAGAGAAGATGGAGTTTTGATAAAGCTTTTATGCTTTTCCTATGTTGGTGCATTTTAGAGAAGCCTTTATAACCCCACTTAATGAAAGGGCAGAGAGAAAAATTCCTGACTATTCTATTGCTTCCTATAAGTGCAAATGGAGGAGATTTTACATGGCAGAGAGTATCCAAGAGTGACATTCTGGTAGAAAAGATGAGGACATGCTGGAAACATCTTCAGAGAGAAGCCTGGACAGGCTTCATTCCCTCGTCATTCCTAGTGCCTCAGCTCTGCCTTCCTATTGTTTCAATTCAGATGTGGTAGCATGTGAATCATGGAGTCATAACAATTTTGAATTGGATGGGACCTTGGAGATCATCAGATCTAACGCATTTTGCAGATGAAATTAGATGACTTTCCTAAGGTCATTGCACTATGTAGTAGTGGCACCAGGCAAGGACCTTAATTTTTAACTTTTATCCCCATCATTAGCTACAGCTCTCTTTCTCATAAAGATTAAAATAATGGATATCCTGTGTGATTTTAGTTATAAAATTTTCTGGAAATATCAAAACTGTAGAAAGGGAAAAGAGATCAGTGATTGCCAAGGATTAAAGATAATGGAGGGCAGAGGAAGTGGGTGTGTGGGACCCTGGCCATGGATCCATGTCTTGACTGTGTCAATACCAACATCCTGGTTATGATTTTGTGCTACAGTTTTAAGAGATGCTCATTAGGATGGACCGGATAGAGGACACACAGGGCCTCTCTGTATTATTTCTTACCACTGCATGTGAGTCTGCATTCTTTCAAAGTAAAAAGTTGAATCCCATGACAATAAACTATTTTTAAAAAAGTTGAATCCTTAAAAATCAACAAAGACACATTTCAAGTTTAACTTCAATCATTTGAGATAAATAATAAAGGAAGCCAAATACTAAATTGGTAATAACTGAAATATGGAAACGAACCCCGTTCTCTTATATGAGCAATTTGAGGTTGTATGTGGGCCCTCATATTGCATGCTATTCCTGATTTTTCATTAATATTATTATTTCATTATTATTAAACCTTACTCTTCAAAGTTATTCCTGTCAGAGGCTATTTGACAACACTCTTCCAAAAAGGCAAGAAGTCATAGTGCCAGAATACATGCAACAGAGGTGACATTTGTGCCACTGGTCTCCAAGAATATTTATGTTGTTTTGAATTCAGAGAGATCATGAATCTCAGGCATCACCTCAAAGCCAACTTGTTTCATCTCTTCAGGATGTCTCAGTTCAGGAGAAGAGAAACTCTTAAAACAATGTCCATTGAACACAAAAGCACTGAGCAAAGATTATTGAGGCTATCTAGAGCTGTTACAACCCAGCCTGAAATACTAGAGTGTTCCACATTTATTAGCCTCATCTCATACTATATGGATTGTTAAATGATGGCATCATTTCCATGAGGAAGCAGTGGAAGTGCTTCTCTACCAGCCTTCTCTACTACCATCAGAGAGGAATTATTCATTCCTTGGTCAGATATACACTCTACAATAGATGTTTTGGAATAGAACTTTAAGGAAAAGAGAGAAAGAGAAAAAAGACAGAGACATTAAAATTCACAGTAAGAATAATGAATTGGCTTCAAAGGTAGTTCTAAACAGGGGAGCTCTTTGTTCTACAGAATTCCCAGTGGGACAATGTTGATCCCATTTGGAAGTAAAGCTAAAGCATGTTCACTAAGAACCAGAATATATTCAAGGATGCCTGTGAATTGCCTTTCACAGGCATAAGTGCCCTGTAAGCAATCATGAAACAGAGGTTACGTATATTATTTGAATTATTTAGAGTGTGGATATGTGAACAAAATGGATCAGTGTACCACATTGGACATTTGTCCTGATTTTGACTTTATTTTAGCATTTGGAACAAAAGTAAGGTAATCTGGGCTTCCTCTTCACTTAAGAAGAAAACCATTTCCTTCTAAAAGGAAAAAGAGGGGCGCCTGGGTGGCTTAGTCGGTTAAGCATCCGACTTTCGCTTAGGTCATGATCTCGCGGTGCGTGGGTTCGAGTCCCGCGTCGGGCTGTGCTGACTGCCCGCTCAGAGCCTGGAGCCTGTTTCAGTCTGTGACGCCCTCTCTCTCTGACCCTCCCCTGTTCACGCTGTCTCTCTCTCTGTCTCCTAGAAATAAAAAAAAAATAAAAAAAAATAAAAAATAAAAAAATAAAAGGAAAAAGAAATTAAATTTTTGTTTCATTTATTTTCCATTCATTCTTAAAAAAAAAAAAACACCACAATTCTACATAAGCACTATACTAGCTAGGTACTGGGTATACAGCTATAAAGAATAATTATAGCCGTAAAAGTTTATCTAGTTTATAAAGGTAGCTGCCACTATTATAACAAATATTAAATCACACCGTTTTTCTACACCATCACCCCTGTAATGTGGCTCGGAAAACTGAACTTTCCCAAGGTTACAAGCTAACAGGTAGTAGGCTGGGATATGAACACAGGAATCCTAGCTCCATAGATAAAAATGTAACCATTACACTGTGCCTCACATGGAATTGATATAGCCCCAATCTCAAGAAGCTTTTCCGTTTATTTGGGGAGCCAGATATTAAGCAAAGAATGATGATGAATATTAAGAACTAGAAGTGCAAGCTACAGAGAGAGTGAACCAAGGGGAAATGGTCTTTCCCATTTTCTCTTCCTGAATGTGTTATCCCTCCTCCTCTATGGCCCTTTACCTTCGTGTTTCTTCTCATTGATTCAGCCAGGCATGGAGCAGGCACTCACCTTGCACTAAGTACGGCTATCTTCAGCATGATGCATCTGGAAACTTGCAAATGCTCCATCTCTGATCCATGGTAAAGAGCAAAGCTGTAAATATGTCTGGCAATCAGGTGTCAATTTCCTAGCTGCTTCTTGTGGGCATTTAAAAAAAATGCTTGCTGTTGGTATTTTATATTTCTTGCTGCTGATATTTCCACTAGAAATGGTTTTATTAATGTGGGGATTCAAAAGGACAACGTGAAAGGAAAATTAAGTAATTTTCTTGTACTACAAAAAAAGAAAAAAAACGTCCACATGGGAACTGATGGTTAGAGCTCAATCTTCTTTGCTCATTTGGAGCCCACAAGCCTAATTAACACTGGCTTGCAATCAAGGCTATTATTCTAGTGGCTACTTCTTCCACGGACCTGCCACCATAGCACTTCTGACCTTACTTCTTGTTTTCAAGTTCACACAATAGATCTTTTCTAAAATGTCTCTTTTTCCCTCATGAGAATGAAACTAGTGGTATTAGCGATCTCCCCCATGGCTTTTCTTTACAGATTCCTTTTTTCTTATTCCTAGGGTTCTCTCTGGAATGAAAGCACTTTTTCTATTTTGCAAAGCCCTCCTTTCACTCTGGAAAAAATTGGAGTTTGGTACTAAGTAAAGTGGAGGCCCTCTGACAGTAAAATGATTAGAAAGCACTTTGTTCAGAATTCTAATCCCCTGCCCCACTGTGAGCACAAGATTACTCCCCGGAACAGATTCAAGGGGCCTTATAGGAAAGTGGAAGGGCACAAGCCTTGGAGTTAGGTGGATTTAATTTAATATTCCAAATCCATCACTTTCTAGTTGTATAACTTTGGGCAAGTTCACCATACTCTCAAAGCCTCAGTGTCCTCATCTGTAAAATAGGGGTAGCCTCTACTTTGCAGAGTTGTTTCCAAGATTTGGTAAGTACTGAACAGCGTCTACAGCAAAACGGGTCTCTGTCTCTCTCTCAAAATGGGTTTCTCTCTCTCTTTCTCTCTGTCTCTTCTCCCTTTCTCTCTGTTCCCAATCGCTCTCTCTGTCTCTGTCTGTCCACCATCCCCTTCTCCTTCCTTCCATTCCTTCCTCCCTTGCTTCCTTTTCTGATTCCCATTTATTTTTCTCCACTTAAACAACTTTCCCTGCTTTTCCTTTTTCCACTCAGAGTGTTTTAAACTGTTTCCCATTTCCCCTGCTTAGTTTCACATACTGTTTTTATTGCAATCCATGTGCTGACACTGCACCATTCCAACCCTCCATTTTCCCATTTATATCAAATACTGTGCAGAAAATTCATCCCGCTCAGTGTCAAATGCCAGATCCACTTTAGATATGCATTATTTTTGCTCAAGGTAGATTTTATTCCCACTGTCTTTCCCGTAGCATTCACAGCACACGCACACGCACACACACACGCACACACATATGTGCAAGTGCACATGGGCGCGCACACACACACACTTTTCCCATCACTACCTGACCAATAAATCAAGTAACTGTCTCCTCTTTATCCCCTTTAGAGATGGCTAGAAATATTAGATGGTGAGAGCTGGATCAGTTCAGAGTGAATTAGTGCCCAAAAGCTAGAAAGCATGGAGCTTACCTGATCAGATTTCTTCTTTTTTTTCCTTGAAACTTATCCCAGCTTTTGAATTTGTAGAAGTGAATGAATAATTTGGTGAGAAACAGATTTCTCAAAAGATTTGCATAGTCTCCAGCTTCTCTTTAGGGCTGAATTTTCAACTAGGAACACTCTTTCCTTCTGGCAGTTGAAGAAATCAGGTCCAGAGAAATAGAATGGACTCGCAGCTGAAGGACACACAGCTGAGGGAAACACATGCGCTCTTAGAAATAAGTGAGTCTGTAGTCAGCACCATTTGAGTTCAGCTTAGGCCTAATACAGACATCAGTGTTCACTCTGGTGTTAGGTTTCTGCAGACTGAAGATCTAACATGTAATCTATGACCAAAACTGTCAGAGAAACCCATCCTCAGAAAAGGCCCCCACACCCTGACTCCAAAGAATTACTTCTTTGGGGACACTGATATGGAAGAACTCTGGGATATAATGGTTGTGTTCCTGTGCCTGTCTACACATGCTACAGTCTCTTCAAAGGAAGGTTGTGTGTGTCTTACCTATAGTCCTAACCCCTGATCCCCTAGCCCAGTGCACATGGCATGCCCTCAGGAAAGACTTTGTAAGGCAAGTAGAACTAGCGGATGTTAGCTCAGCCAAGCTTAAAGAATGAAGCACAAGATTACTACATTAAAGTTTCAAGCTACAACAACAAACCTGTTATCACATTCTGCTTTGTAGCCCCGATCAGATTCAACACAGATCCAGGCTCAACACAGATTAAAGGTAGAGACAGTGGCCAGAGGCTTTTGTCCTTTTTGTCCTTTTTGTCCTTTTGAAACAGTGCTCTACCTGTTCCATTTATTTGGTTTGTTGTTTCACTGGATTGTGCATGCCATGCAGTATCCCCCGACTGAGTTGAGACAGTCAATTTATGTGCAGCCAGAGAGATCCTGGGAAGCAGTCATGTTGCACTGAAACAGTTTTTTCCTGACAGGAGTCCATTAGCAATGAGCTCCATCACTCCCAGGAAGATTTCTCTTTCTAAGACCATAACCCAGTTATTCATTAGAGCAGCATTTCTCCTAGAGCCCTGGAGAGGGAATCAGGAATTACGATTTCTACTTCTGCCTCTCCTCATACTTGGCTTTGGGACCTTGGACAGGTCACTACACCTCTCTAGCTAGACCCATCCAATGGCACCTTGAATTTCTGTTTTTACATGTGTTATCTCATTTTTTCCTTAACATAGTTCTTTAGGTTTGGTGTTGCTACATATTCTTTCAACAGCAAACATTTACTGAACCGTATGCCTTGTTCTGTACCAGATGATCAAACTTACGGCTCAGAGAAGTTCTGTAGTGAAATTTCTTCTAATGATGGCAATCTAAGTGATTTTAATTAACCCTCTCACTGTAGGTAACAAAAAGGAGGAATAAAATATAAAAAAACATCTTCTTAAAAGCACATGAAAACTAACAAGACCCCAGAATAACTTGGCCAGAGTCTAGGAGTTGCTCGGGATCTAGAGAAGGAAGCCCATAGAAGGAAGAATACAAACTACTTTTGCCCTGAACACTTGCTTATTTGGAATAAACAGCTATAAAACCAATTTGTGGTTCTGGTGACCTTGAAAGAACAGAAAGAAAAAATAAAACCTTGGGACCTGCCCCATCTGGGGAGTCCAGCAATCATTCCACATTAAGGTGGGACCCCAAGGGGCTGATCTCAATAGTGAACGAGAAACAAACCTTCCTGGACTTGCAGCCTACTCATGGAGACTTAAGGGGTCCAGGGAATCTCAAAGTGTAAAATTTATTTAATATTTATTTAGTTTTGAGAGGGAGAGCATGAACAGGAGAGTGGCAGAAAGAGGGAAACAGAGAATCTGAAGTAGGCTCCATGCTGTCAGCACAGAGCTTGAAGTAGGGCTCAAACTTACAAAGCGTGAGATCATGACCTGAGCAGAAATCAAAAGTCGGATACTTAATCAACTGAGCCACCTAGGCACCACCAGGCAACCTCAAAATTTAAATTCAGATGAATGTTGTCTGAGATTAGTATTGCCTCAAGTGCCCGGCAGAGGCCAAACCCTCTTTGGAGAAAAGTATCATTATTGTAGGCCTCCAATTTTTGAAAATACAATATCAAGTACAGAAATGTAAACAAAGCAATTGATCTGGCTGAAAGATAGAGTATATGATAGGAGAGAAGGAAAGGTCTGTCGAACAATTAAGACGGCATTAAAATGGAACAAACACTCAATTAAGAAATTGGGTTTTATCCTATAGGCCAGTGTTTTTCAAAGGAGTCCATACTCTTAGGGTGGAAGAAGTAAAGACACAAACTTGAGATGCAACATTTCTCCAAGAAAAGCCCCCCCCCCCCTTTTGGAAAAGAATCAAAACAAACAAAACAAAAGCAAACAAGCAAAAGTCCTAAAATGAATACAGGTATATTCTGGACCATTTTGATTACCACCATAGTTGTTGCGCTGTCACCTTAGATCCAATGCAGGAATTGAATATTCAGTAGGTTCCATTTTGCAAATAAGTGCTCACATTTGCTATAAAATAGTCAAGAGTGGTAGAACTCATGATATATTAGTGATCATGTGCCTAGTTAAAAAACTGCTCAAGTGCAATTGTAAAGAATAATTCTGTGTAGTCCAAACAAACTGTACAACCAGTTTGCAACCCAACCTAAAGTGACAGCTTTCAATCTGTAATGTGTTAGTAAGTTGATGTGACTGTATAGGGTTACATTTACAGCCTAAGGGTAGAATGGCAATTGTCCTACATTGAATTTATTGTATTTATGTTGAATTATTTTACCAGTTATTATTAAAAACTCTTTCTTTCTCATTGATAATTGAAATAAAACACATCCTAGAACATGACTTTTGTTTATGTTGGATGGTAAACTGAGGCTCTGATGTGAGATCATGAAAACAATATTGCACTGGGGAATGATGTGCCCTTTGGTGTTTCTGGTTTATAACAAATTATCTAAGACATATTTTTTAAATAAAATGTTTTGTTTATGGCAAATAAAGGCCATACAACATCATGAGGCACTGTACAAAGATGTTTTTGTTTAGATTGAACAGACTTCTAGATTTAAGAGAAAATGGAAACAATGATAGAAACCTTGACTTATGGTCAAGTCACTTCAAAATGGTCTGACTGAGTCATTTTCAGTATTTACTGACATCTGGTTGCAGCCATGAATATATTCCAACAATTATAAGAAACAAAAAATAACTTCAAATATTATTTTCCCATTCACAAACCCAGAAATAATTGGATTAGGCAATCATTTAATGCAGATTTAAATTTGCCATAATGATCACCTTATCTTAGAGTTGCCAATATAGCCTCAGAGGGATTTTAAAATTGACATTTGATGATGATTGCACAGGCAGAATTAGAATAAATAGGTGGTCTGAATATCCCAAAATGGTAAACAATACTGTGATATCACTTAATGTCATTATGGACAGCATCCTTGAGTAAGCAGCGTTATCCTCCTTAGTATTTTTAAATTTAAGATACAGAAACAGATTAAAGATATAACATAGAAAGATTTAGCTTTCTATTTCTACTATTAACCTTCCATATTAAATTAATGTTGTTAATTAGAATTGTATTGGCTTTATAGTTTTGTTGATATTTAATTGCATATTTGTATTTGTTTTTGGATTTAGATTTGTGTATTATCTATGAGAAAAAGGAGTTGTTATACCTAGCCTTATTTATCTATAGGTGCTGTTAATAATATAATAAATAATTTAAGTCAGCACAAGGAGTCTGAAAGAATTTTTTTTTCTTTTGAAAGGAAAACACCATTATAGGCCCTATGTTGCTACTAAAGGATTTAAAAGGGGGAATAGGTGCTCAGTTTTTATTTTAAATTTACCCTGAGACAATGTGTGAAGGTTAGAGGAAAAAGGGGTAAGACCTGAGACAGTTGAATTAGCAGGCACTATTCCAGGTGAGAGGTAATGAGGATTTTAACAAAAGCTGCTCCTTTAGGATGGAGAGGAACTGTGACATGCCAGCTGGGTCCCTTGCGGCTTCTTTCCTGTTCTTTACAATGTTTTGGGATGTATTTTATAAGAGCATATGGTCAGGGTTGAGGAACAGCCTTTACTGGGGAAGAGGATAACTTAGAAGCTAGATCAAGAAGCCAAGAAAGGGAGAAGGTCTCTGAATCTTCACACTATTCCACAGAATGGCATGCAGGACACGCACTGTGGGTCTATGTTCCAGTGGAAAGATTCCCCCTACTCAGCCATGAGTCTCTGTCTTTATAGGACAAACTTGAGGAAACAGTCTTGCTTTGCAGGTTGCCCAGTACAAGACTGTCTGTATTTGAGGTGCCAGCGGTTTGGGAAGTGACCAAGAATGCTGGTTCTTCAAAATCTAGAAAGCTTGGGCCCATGAAATGATGCAGTTGACCTTCTTAGAAAGAAAAAACCTCTTGGCTGTGGGAAGTGGGGCTTGGGTGTGGACCCTCCTTCTGAAAGAAAAGGAGCCCCTAGTCCCAGATGGCTCACTGTCCAAACAAGGACGTTGAGCTACCAGTGTCATTTTTGGACAATTCTGATCATTACAACCACAACCTAAAAATGATTTTATAGAGAGAAACACTCAGACTTGGTGATAACTGGATTTGGGGGTGGGAGTGTCTGAAACATGGAAAGAAGATCCAAGAATGACTCTGAGGTTTACACCGCGGCTTGGTTTACACCTTGACTCTTGAGGCTTATTTACATATTGAGTAAATGGTGATTTCATTACCTGAGCTAAAGGACACAGGAGAAGAGAAGACTTTATGGGGAGGAGGGAGATGATGCAATCGTGGTAGGGTCTACTGAGTTTGAGATATCTATAATGCATTCATTTGTAAGAAACAGAGAGTAGGGAATATTGATTTAAAAGTTAGATGTGCTGGTTATCCTGGAAGCATGGGGGATGGATGACAATGACATTGTTCTGTGTAGACTGAGGAGAGAAGGGAAGGCAATTTTAACTAAATGTTAAATAAGAACAATTCAAGTGCAGCACATCATTTGTTGAGTGGGGATGAGGCTGGGGGCAGAAAGAGGGAAAACATATTTTTGAAGCCCAAAAGCTGTCAACAGAATGAACAATTCAGACAATGTGAGAACTTCTAGGCAAGCACTAAAAGCACATTTTGCCATCTTTGAGAAGTGGCTGAGTTTAGAAAATGGAAGAATTTTTCCAGGAAGTTTGCTGGTGAAGAGGAAAGGAAGAGGGTGTGGATGGAGGCACAGGGCATTCGAGGGGAACCACAGGAGAGGCAGTACTACAGAATTTCACTATAAAATTGCGGTAAGGAACTACTTAAGAGGCATTGCGTTTTGACATTATATAAGATGTAGGAGACAATCTGGGTTATGTTTACTGACCCCAAGTTTTTCTTTAATGAAAATTGTTTTTAAGGTAGTAACAAGAAGAGATTTTATCTTAAGCATAAAGTAGATCTGAAAAATGGTTTCTCATCTCAGTACCTTTGTCTCTCACCCTGCCTCCACTTTCAGCCCCTCTGAATCAGACATGCCCTCAATTCCCATGACCATCATAATCTATTAAAAATAAATTTCCAGGGGCCCCTGGGTGGCTCAGTCGGTTAAGCATCCGACTTCGATTCAGGTCATGATCTCATGGTTCATGGGTTCAAGTCCTGCATCAGGCTCTGTGCTGACAGCTCAGAGCCTGGAGCCTGCTTCAGATTCTGTGTCTCCCTCTCTCTCTGACCCTCCCCTGCTCACACTGTGTGTGTGTCTCTCTCAGAAATAAATAAAAACATTAAATTTTTTTTAAAAAATAATAAAATAAAATTCCAGGGGGGCGCCTGGGTGGCTCAGTTGGTTAAGCGTCCAACTTCGGCTCAGGTCATGATCTCACAGTTTGTCGGTTTGAGCCCCATGTCGGGCTCCGTGCTGACAGCTCAGAGTCTGGAGCCTGCTTCAGATTCTGTGTCTCCCTCTCTTTTTCTGCCTCCCCCACTCACTCTCTCCCTCTCTCTCTTTCTCAAAAATAAATAAACATTAATTTTTATGCTAAATAAGTAAATGAAAATAAAATTCCAGCCACACAACTCACCTGTTCAAGCTTTTCATGAGCGGGTCCTTGCCCAAACTCCAATATCCATTTAATACATATTCATTTCAGACTTTTAGGTGAGTTCATATGGGGGAAACAGAGAAGCAAATGAGGAGTCATAATACAGCGTGGTACCTTTTACAATAGGGAAGTCCCGGCAAACCAAATCAAGAGAACTCCCCAGTGTCGTGACAATTGAACTGAGTCCTAAGGAAATGCCAGGAGTTCACTGCATCTCCCATAAATGCCCCAACTTTGCTCTGGCCTTCTTTTCAATTTCCATGTCTTTGTATATGCTGTTCCTTCCAGTCAAAGTGCCCATATCCACGTCGATTGGCCTGTGGAATGCCTATTTATCTTCAAGACTTCACACACATGTCATCTTTTTGAAGACTTCTCTTACACTCCTCAGCTGGGTTAGATGCCCTCATTTTGTGGTCCCAGAGGATATTACACCTACTTCTGCAGAAACATTTGTCTCCATATCTGTCTGTGTGTGTACTCTTCTGGGGCAACATATGTCTTTCATCTCTAATACCTCTCTCAAGTGTACTGCCTGACACATAGGAAATGCTCAATAAATGTTAGTCAAATGACTAAATGAATAAAACTTGCTTAACAAATTAGTTATTTAATTATCTTAGAATTTGAGGAAAGGGATGCCATGACCCTTGGAAAATTCATTTAATTTTTCTGATCTTTTCCAGCTTTGTGTTTGGCTATTGATAACTAAGGTCCTTTATCACAATAAAATCTCATAACTTTTTTTGATGCTCTGTGTCTATGAACATGCATAAGATCAAACTGCTCAAACATGTCTGCTGATGGCAGAGTCTGGTAGATTAATTCATTTAACATTCAACCAATATTTACTAAACATTTACTGTGTATAGGGATCTGTACTCAGTGTTAAGTATCAACCATATAGATAAAGGCCTTGCCCTCAAGGAGTTACGATCAAATGAAGGACATACAGAAATAAGCTTGAATGTAGATACAACTTGAGATAAGAGCCATGGAAGAAAAAATAACATGGCACAGCGAGAGAGATTAACGGGGGAGACTTCTTTTACATTATGGGGTCAGAATAAACCTATATCATGAAGGGATATTTAAAGCTACAATCTAATGAGCATATAGGAGGTAAAGACAAGAAAGCCATTTCCTGCTAAGGGAAGGCATTCAGGAATGACCTCTGAGAAGAACACAGTTGAGTCCAAAGCCTGGTGAAAAGGGGGAAATTCCTGAAGATGCAGTTGGAGAGGTAGGCAGAGATCAGGTCATGCTAAAGATTGTAGACTTATTTCTACAAGTAACAAGAAATCATTGAAGAGGGTTGAGTGGTAAAATTATATAATCATTTTCATTTAAAAGATCCCTTGTCTGTGGTGTAGAAAATAGATTTTAAGGGAATATGAGAGACCTGTGAGAAGACACTTTGATTGGACATATGGGTTTGGTTGCTTGTAATAGAATAGCCTAGAAATGACGGCTTACAGAAAGCTGGAAGCTGACTCTCCTCTTGTGTAAGAGTAAGCCTGAAAGAGTAACCCAGAGCTAGGCGGAGGGTTTTGTATGTCAGGGCTGAGGATTTTGTATGTCAGGGCTGAGGCTTCTATGATTACGTGGGCTTCTCTCTCATGGGGTGGTCACAAGATGGCCACTAAAGCGTCTACTAGCACATCCAGACTTCAGGCAGGAAGAAAAAGAAACATTAAGACAAAAATGGAACATGTCAGCATTGGTCCGCACTCCCTATAAAAAGTATTTCCCAGAATTCTACACAGTAACTTCCATCTACATTCAACTATTCAGAACTGTAACACCACACCCAACCCTATGTGCAAGAGAGCCTGTGAAACGTTGATCTTCTTTTCTTTTTTTTTTCTTTTTAATGGGGTCTGTTGCTATCCCAGACTAATTCAGCCTTTGAAAGGAAAAGAGAAAAATGAATATTTCACAGGCTGAAAGCTGCCTCTGACCCTGCTCATTCCTTTCCATCTGTAGAAGGGATGGTGAGCATGGTTTGCTTGTGTGAGGGCTGGCTGTGCTATGTTAGGCAGAAGCATGCTGTTGTTTGTAAGTTGAATGATAGAAAGTGAAATGTATTTGAATTTAAAAGGGCTCAAAAGGTGGCCTGAAAGAAACTGTAGATTGGGTCTCTCAAAACCCATCGCACCCTCTCCTAACTTGCTTTCACGAACTGAAGTCCTGGATTCATTTGTAGCAAGGATGCTGCCATATTATCTAGTTTACGCCCATCATACTAAGTCTTCCGAATTTGGGATGCAGAAGTGAGCGATACTGAGACGCATCAGGATTTCAGTTTTTCTAACAAACAGTTGATGGAAATAACTGTTCTCCTGGTGCTGCCTGGGTTTTGCAGTCCCATTCTGTATAGGTGCTGAATAGTCCAGGGGTGGGTTTGAGTATTTGTCCTGAGCATGTTGCCCCAGGCTGTGTTGTTCACGGCTATGGTTCTCTTACAGTTATTTTCTTAGTTAACCGGTTTTCTCTAATGAATACTGCCATGCTACAAGTAGCTAGGGTGGATTCAGTATAGGACATACTGACCCATGGGACAGGTTATAGGCAGTTTCTTGTATTGTTGCGCATATAAAATGTTTATCTAATATGATGAATAATATATGCCATTTTTTAAAAAGTTGACTGTGTGCCAACTTTTTACTTAACTCCTCTTTTGAATATCAGAAGGTACCTCAGACTCAACATGTCCAAATAGGAAACTCCTAATATTTGTCTTTCAACTTTCTTTTATGGCTTTAGGCTATGCAATCCAGAAATTTAGTAGGCTTCGTAGATACTCCCCTTAATAGGCGCACTCATTCCATAACCAAGTTCTATTCTGCCTCCTAAAAGTCTCTGGATTTTATCCATGTTTCTATATTTCCACCATCAGCATCCTGATCAAAGCTATATGATCTCTCTCCTGAGCTACTAAATTAGTCTTTTGATTACTATAACTGCATATTCTCTGGGTCCTTTCTAATCTGGTTTTTACAGTTTTGTCATAGTTTTCAACATGAACTATTGTAGATTAAGACAAACTCCTTAACTCGTCCAAATGTTCCTGCCCAGTCTGGCGCTTGCCCATCTTTCCAGGCACACTTGTCACCCTGTCCTTTGTTCTCTGTCCTTCTCACTTGCCACATTCCCCAGCCACTGCACTTGCCAATTTCTCCTCTAGAATGCTTGTGTTTCTCCTCTTTCCCTAGGGAACTCTTACACGTTCTTCACATCTCAGCTTAAGCACAACTTTCTACTTGACTAGGATCATGAAACTATCCCTTATAGCATTTGTCATAGTGGCAACTTTTAATTTATTTGTTAGCATTTGATTAATGCATATCTAAACCCACTGGACTATAAATTCTATGTAAAGAGGAACAATGCCTGATTTTGTTCCCTATGTACTGTGTTGTTTTAATTTCTATTTCTCTGGTTACTGAAACTGAACAAGCATAGTGCCTTTTGAATAGTAAATAAAAGAAGGAACAAACCAGGTAGCCGCATATGTCCTTGATAATTTTCTTTAAAAAATGTTTTTAATATTTTATTTATTTCTGAGAAAGAGAGAGAGGGAATGTGAGCAGGGGAGACTCAGAGAGAGAGGGAGACACAAAATCTGAAGCAAGTTCCAGGCTCTGAGTTGTCAGCACAGAGCCCAACATGAGGCTCAAACCCACGAACTGTGAGATCATGACCTGAGCCGAAGTTGGACCCTTAACCGACTGAGTCACCCAGGCGCCCTTGTCCTTGATAATTTTCATATCAAAACTGCAAAGTAGGCAGTATATCCAAATTTGCTGATAGGTTTCATAAGCAGTAAGTGGCAAGGTGGGATTTAACTCCAGTTCTGTCTGAATCCAAAGCTTGAATTCTTTCCATCTCACAGTGCTGACTTCTCTTCAATGAGACAGTGTATGTGAGAGCACTTTGTAAAAAATGTTACTGTGTGTTGGGTTGGTTTTTTTTTTAATCATTATCATCTAGGTTGTTAGAACAAAGGGCAGTTTGCTGCCCACCATCAATATAAAGTATGAAATGATGAAGGGAAGTAACTACACACCCTGTCCACTCAGCACCGTGCTGTTAGCATGCTTGTATTTGGGTTTGGTTGGCAGTCTCAGGAATTTAGTATTTTGTTAGGTGTCTTGTGATAGCAACCACTCAAAAACACAATTCATCTTGATTATTAATGTCTCTTAAGTATTTCTATAATAAATATAGTGTTCTGATCTGAACCAGATAAAACAGAGACTTTATTCAACTCTCCCCATCTCAGGAACCCATAACTCATCAAGGACGTAATGGCGGAGACAGAACTAAGGCATAGGAAGATGAGCACAGACAGAACCAACTCATCATTTTCTTATCTCTGGGAAATGTGCCCTCCACTATTTCTGACCAACTCTAGACAATTACTTTGATTTGTAGCTGGGAGCTGGGAGCCTCTAGGTAAAAACATGGTCTTTTCCTCTATTTAGCAGAGGGAAGATGTGCATCCTTCCTTAGGGTCTCAAGAGGACCCTAGTCCTGGGGCGCCTGGGTGGCTTGGTCGGTTGAGCGTCCGACTTTNGGACCCTAGTCCTGAGGGCAATAACAAAGGCAGCCTGCGATTTGGGGACCATTCAAGAGCAGGAGGAGCAGGAACTCTGAGGACGATAAATGTCATGCCTTACTGGTGACCAGCTACTCAGGTGCCTCATCTCAAATAAGGACAGGAGGAAATGAAATCAGGACAGTTTCCAAGATATTCAACATGACCAAAATAACTTATAAGTGGTGATCAACAGTATGGACAATGCTCTGGTGTACTGCTTTATAAAAAAACAACATTTATTGTTTTGCCACTGAGGATTTGAAAGAAAGGATAATATAAGATGTATAAAGACATCAATTAAAAATCAGCAAATAGGGGTGCCTGGAGGACCCAGTAGGTTGAGGATCTGACTCTTGATTTTGGCTCAGGTAGTTATCCCAGAGTCATGGTAGCCTGCTTAAAATGTTCTCTCTCACTTTCTCTCTCTTCCTCGACACCTCTTCCCTGCTCACTCTCTCTAAAAAAACAAACAAAAAACTCAACAAAAAATCATGCAACACAGATATAACCTCTTTTAATTTTTGATCAGACATATTTACGTTCAATATTTTATATAAATATTTTTGTGCAGGTATTAACAACTAAATATACAATTTGTATTATTTTTGTAAGATACTATANTGTCATTAAAATTTTTTATAGATAATATAGTATTTAATTATAAATATATATATATATTTACTTAATACTAGTCCTAATTGAAGGTATGTCCCTTTTTTCCCTTATATTATGTAACACCATGGTAAACATTTGCTGTTAAATTTTTGTCTGTATACATCATTATTTCCTTGAGCTATATTTTGGAGGACAAATTTTAAAAATGTTTAATGTTTTATTTATTTCTGAGAGAGAGAGGCAGCGTGAGGAGGGGAGGATGAGAGAGAGAGGGAGACACAGAATCTGAAGCAGGTTTCAGGCTCCGGGCTGTCAGCACAGAGCCCAATGCGGGGCTCAAACTCACAAATGTGAGATCATGACCTGAGCCAAAGTTGGACACTAAACCGACTGAGCCACCCAAGCATCCCTAAGTTATTACAAATTTTTCAGAAGATGGTCAAAGAGATCATGAAGATTGAGAAGACTAACAAGCAAGCTTAAATTTTTTTTCTACAGCTAGTGATCTTTATATAATCACACCATCAATAAAGCAGGTATTTTTAGGAGAGGATAACTCCGAAGTCTCCAGTGTTTTCAAGGAAACGACAATTTTTGTCTTCAAGGTAAGAATTCCACTTGACTTCCTTTCTAGGTGGTGACCAATTACAGATGTTACAAATGCATTCAAATCAAATTAGGCAGATCTTCAAATTAAGATGAAAAGACTGAAGAAAATGATAAAAAGACTTAACAGAATCCCTTCTATTTTGCTTTATACTGCTGGAATGATGGGTTCCTGGGCAAGATAAAACAAATAACCCAGGAGTTGAGCAATAAAAAATATTACTTAAAAAATATTTTGGGAGACCTGGTGGCTCAGTCAATTAAGAATTTTGGTTTCTTGGTTTCAACTTAGGTCATGATCTCACAATTCGTGAGATCAAGCCCTGTGTCAGGTTCCCTGCTAACAGCACAGAACCTGCTTGGGATTCTCTCTCTTTCCCTCTCTCTCTGCCCCTCCCTCACTCTCTCTCTCACTCCTTCTCTCAAAATAAATAAATAAACTTTAAAAAGACATTTTAATTTTTGAAAAATATTACAAATGTGGTTAAAGAAATAAAAATTCCACATTAATAATGACCTGAAGGTAAGAATTGAAGTGTTTCTCATTTCTATCCCTATCTTTTTTTTTTTTTTTTCATTAAGTATGTACAACTTGTGGCCAGATAAAACAATAAAGTTATCCAAAAAGTGGCCTGGGCTATTGGCTAGTTTAACAAATTTAACAAAACTAAAATAAAAGGAAAATAATATCACTAGAGATGTAATAAGTATATGATACTGTTTATGGAATTCCAAAATTTCACAATTTTGGAATCAGCATCCCTATTAAGATCAAAGAAGGAGGCATGTAGTCAGTGATAAGATAAATTCTCTTGCAGTTGCCAGCGAACCAGCTGAAAGTTTGTGATTTGGAGGAACAGAGACCGAGACTACCACCACTTTTCAGCTGTGTGATCATAGAAAAGTCTCAATCTCTGATCCTCTGCCTCCTCGTCTATAAAATAGGGCCTAAGAATACCCCTTTGTAGGATAACTGAAAATTAATGACAAGATATGCAACACACGTAGTAGAGGTTGGCACGAAGTAGGTACGCAGTAAACGAATAAATCATATTTTTACTCTTATCCTTGTAACATAAAGGATATTTATTTTATTCATTTCCGCTTTATAGATAAAGACACAGAGTTTATAGGACTTGCCCAAGCATGGGTAAGTGGTGGAGTGGAATTGGACCAATTTGGATCTATGTTTGGCTTCATAGCTGCACTCAGAACCACTAAGATGTTCAATGTATAATATTTGAATACATGAATAGATACTGAATGTAACATGATGTAGAAAGCCAATGATGCAATCAAAAGAAACTTGGAATTTATCCCTGGAGAGTTTAAAGTTCTAGCTAGGAAATAGGAGAACTGGGGGGGTCTCATGGCACTTTAATCCTTTTTTCCAGTCAAAATTTCTGACTCTGAGAGAGAGGATCACATCAAGTCACATAGCTCTACACAGGGTGTTAGATGAAGAAGATTTAGCTGTTGGATGCAATTTCTGGCAAGAGATGAAATACATATCACAAAAACTGGGAAGAATATGTTTGGAATAAGACTCAGTAACCTGAACAAGAGTGTTTTTAACTGAGATATGGGCAAAAGAAAAGTAAATAAAACCACCAAGCCACATTTTATAGAGGACAGTGTGACAAAGAAAGATGCTATCATGAGGGTACAGCTGACAATTCTCAAGGAACGGCTGTGAGGAAGTGAATCGATCACAATCTGCACAACACCAGGTGTGTTGATATGCTTCAGGGGAGGTGGTGAGATGTTCCAGGAAAACAACTATACATGGAATGGAAGTAGGTGAGCGCCTGGTGAACAGTAAGCAATTCAATATGGCTGAAAAGGAGAATGTACACAGAGAACTACGGGAGGGAGTCCAGAAGCCTGGCAAGATCCAAGGTAGGAATATCTAGTATTCTGTGCCAGGGAACTAAAGTTTTATACTGAAGGAGAATAGGAGCCATAGTCAGATTTTAAGGAAGGCAATGATATGATCAAATTTGTGTCTTTTTATGGAGCCTGGAATGGAGAGAGACCATGACAATGGCATGGCAGTGACTTGAATGCATATGAAGGAATCAGGGAGAGAAAACATGATGTCCTAAATGCAAGAGCATGCCAGGAAACTGGAAAGAAGGATGTTGGTTTATGAACTGTTTAGGAAATAAAAGTACTAGACCAGGTTTGCGTGAGATGCAACATAGTGAAGCATTGCAAATGACTCATCAAACTTGAAACATCTGCCCTTGCTTCTTTTCTCTCTCCATGTTCCAGTTAAAATGTCATTTCGTCAAAAAAGTAGTTCCTGAATACTGTATTAAAAATAAAGCTTTTCCTCACTTTCTGTCTATCACCATCACCCTGCTAATGTTTTTCATAATAGCAATCTTAATTGGGAATTATTTTGCCTATTTGTTTACTAGCCTTTGTCTGTCTCTCTCACTAGGTTGTAAACTCCAACAGGAGAAAGACCTTGTTTGTCTTGTTCATCAGTGCAGGACCAGACACGTATTAGGTGCATAATAAATGTTAACTGAGTTCATGTTTCTAAACTGGGCAACCAAGAGATGTAGGGCCAGTAACAGAATTAGAAAATACAGACGAAATAATAGATTTGTGTGGAGATGGAAGAGAAAGATGAGGAATTTTGTTTTGAAAAATTTTAAGTTTTAAGGGTCAGTTTTAAGTTTTTGGAGAAACTGCAAATAGGGGAATCTAGTGGCCCATTGACTAAACACATATGAAGCTCAGGAGACTGCTATGGGCTGGAGATGGGGATTGCCACCTGTATTTGACAGCAGCCCTAGAAGCCATTTATATGACAAAGTGCTTTACACACTGGTACTGATCCAAGGGGGCAAGTACGGGCTGAAGTCTGAGTTTGGTTTGCCAAGCTTTGTATCCTGGAGCAGGTCTGAGGTTCCTGGAGAAAAAGATGTTTTATTCCTCACTAAAAGGTGCTATTTGCTGGGCAATCCATGTGCCGAAAGAAATGTGAACCCACCAGTTACAGGGAGTACTTTTTCTAATTTGCACAAAAGCATAGTATAGACAAATAGCATTCCTGAGTATGAATGAAGAATACCCAGAAAACAGGGCAGAGGGCAGCAAAGGACCTACCACCATTTTCATTCAGCTGGTCTACATTCTGATGCATGCGTGTCTTTACCTCAGAACATGAGGGAGGCTGGGTGTGGGACTCCTGGTGTGAGTGATTACGTTCAAATTGCAGCTCCTTTGCTGACTAGTGATCACCTCAGAAAAGCCACTTAACCTCTACAGGCCTGGGTGTTCTCATTTTTAAAATGGGGGAAATAATGGTACTTATCCTATAGGATTCTTGAGAAGATTAGATGAAATAATGTTAATAGTGTATATAGCACTGTGCTTGGACAGACCAAGGCCCAAGGAATGCTGATTGTCATTTATTATGACTGTACTTGGATGCTGATATGCCACCATCCAGATTCCTCTTCAGGAAGATTGGAACTTCTCCCGAGTAGAGAGTGCTTCCAACAGAAAGCTCTTAGAGGTCAATGTCAAATGTCAACAGGAATAGCCTTGATTGCAGAGACCTACCTTGCTCTAGGTCACAAACCCTTCCTGGATCATTAAGCATCCGATGACTGATCCACAGGGGACACAAAGCACCATCTCCCTCACTCCAAGTCAGGACAACTCTGAAGGCTTATTCCGGCTTTGGAACTCGCCTTAGGATCAGCTCAGCCTCCACTAGGACAGTATCCCAGTTCAACTGCTTCTCTGCTCAACTTTCTGCAGAGAAAGTTTTTTCTCCGCATCTTTCTACAGTTAAAAGTACTCCCCCCAGAGAAGAAGGGGGGAAATAGTGGGGGAAAGGGGGAGAGGCAAACCATGAGAGACTCTTGAATGCTGACAAAAACTGAGGACTGATAGATGTGGGGGGGCAGGGGGGGATGGGCACGGAGAGGGGCACTTGTGGGGATGAGCACTGGGTGTTATACGGAAACCAACTTGACAATAAACTATTTGTAAAAAAAAAAAAAAAAAGTACTCCCCCCAGAACACTGATACATTAATCACCATCTCAAGCTTATCTGTGATGAGCACTGGGTATTATACGTAAGTGATGAATCACTAAATCTATACCTGAAACCAATTTTACCATATATGTTAACTAACTAGGATTTAAATAAAATACTTGTTTAAAGAAAAGGAAAAGCTTATCAATTTGGGAGCACTCTTCCAGGATACAAGATTTAACACCTGGGAAAGGACTTTGGAAAATTATATGAATATGTTACTAGGGTAACACCTAGAGCATGGTAAAAATGACGATCCCCACAAAAATGAGCTAGAATAACTATGGCATAAGGTTTAAAAAGGTGGAGAGGAAAAGACTCAGAGAAGGGAATCATAATAAAGTGGATACACTTTGCAAGGCTGAAAAACCAACTAGAAGACTATATTCCATGAAAGAACCCAAATGATGCACCAATTACCAGAGTAATAAAGAATTCACTGGTGAGATGGGTTCCTGTATCAGTAAGACGTTCAATAGTGGTTCTTCTCTGCAGGCCAGAGCTGAAATTGGAGATTCCATTATAGTATGCGAGTCATCAATAGCAGATGGATGATAAGATACTGAAACATTAAAGTCCAGATGCCAGAAAACTAATGGATGTGATTCTGGTGATTGACAGAGTCAGAAGTGCAGACAGGAGGGCCGGACCTACAGAGGATTATGGAGATGGTTAATAATATATACCATCCCTGGGTGGGGGTGTGGACAATAAATGAGCAGCCAACAAGGATACTTGTCAATATACGTAATCAAAAGTATCAAGGAAGGATAGATGAAGTAATATCTTGCAAAGATGAGAACCAAGGAGGAAGTCAGTCACCCTGATATAAGGTCACAATTCCTTGCCCAGTTTCCAGGCCTGAGCCAGGTGTTACACCCAGAATTCACAGGGTGAAAAAGAGGGTGGGCCCCAAGAATAAGGGCTTTCTAATACCACCCAAGGGTACACACTAATTATTCTCCCCAAAGTGAACTATTACCATTTACCAGAGTAGCTGTATACTAAAGAAAGGAGACTACCCAAACATTGAAAGGACTCTTGGACACAGAGTATGACTTGACTTTGACGTCTAAAGGTGGCATCATGGTCCCCCATTAGTATGAGGATATAGAAGGGCCAGACAAAATCATAGCCTTGAACTAGTAGTAGGCACAACTAACACAGAGAATGCTTGGCCTGTGAAGCAAGAGCTATCATAGTGGGGAAGGCCAAGTGGAAGGCTCTGGAATTGCTCCACATTCTAAGCTAAGAAAAGAAATGAAAAATAATGTTACATTTCAAAAGGATGGCAGAAACTAGTGCCACTGTTATACCTAGAGGATGTAGGGATGGTGATTCTCATCAGAACAGCATTTAATTCAGAAATCTGGCCCCTATAAAGAAACAGATGGATCCTCGAGGATGACAGTATGCTACTAAAAACTCAGAAAGTTGGAGCCCTGATTGCAGTGCTATGTTAGATGTGTCATCTATGCTAGAGCAGATTAACACAACCTCAGATACATGCTAGGCAGCTATTGATCTGGCAAATGAATTCTTTTCCATCCCTATCAGAAAAAAGGATCAGAAATAGTTGCACTCTCTTGAACAGACAGCAATACATATTTGTACTCTTGTCCTTGGGCTTTGGGGAAAAGACAGACCACAGGGTATCAAATGACTCTGTGGACAGAACTGTCCATCATGACCCTTCTGTCAGATTCACCAAGTCATAAAATTGGATGGGCCCAGGAGAAGATTATTTTAAATTGGAAGTGGTACAGCCAGGATTGAGCACAAGTAATTGTGGAGTGTACAAACCATCTATCAGAGGAGGTAAGACACATGTCATCCACTACTGTTTGTGCACCAGGACTTCTCCCTCACCTGCACTGCAATATGTAAGGCTGCCTGGGAGATTCCTCATGACCCACTGAAGCTTGGTTCACAGGTTAGCCTACTATGGGAATGAAAGTTGAAAAGCAATGGTAACAGCAATACCACCTCATTTAGAGGTGTCCTTGATAGACAGTAATGACTGGAAATCCTCCCAATGAGCAGAGCTTTGGGCAGTTTACAGGGTCATCCAGTTTGTGTCACAAGCAAAGTGACCCAAGGTAAGAGTGTCAATGGACACATGGACGCTGGTAAGAACTTGGATGGTTTGGCAAAGGTTTAAAAGAAAAAAGATAGGGATCTCAGAAACAAGGAGTTTTAGAGAAGAAGGATTACTCTTCTCTAGAAAGCACAAAATGATTATAATCTACCGAGATTATAGTGTAGCTCACTCTCCATCTGTCCAATCCTTCTTCCTGGCCTCCTTCTCCAACATGTTGAAGCCAAGAACACAACCTAATAAATCTCTAGCTCAGAGTCTGCTCCCTGTGGAGCAAACATTACCTAAAACACTGAAATCTTAATTTTGTTCTCAGCTGTATCCCCAGTGCCTAGTTCTGCCTGACACATATCAGGTTCTTAATAAATTGTTGAATAAATGATTGAACTCCAAAGAGACTAATTTGACAAGGCCCATAACTTTCTGAGTTCTATACCCTCAGATAAATTCTTGCCTTCTTGGCTCTAATGCTGGTCTTACCAAGACCAGCTTGAGAAAAACCCAAAATGGTGAGGGTAAGAGGATCATCCTTGCTATCTATGTCAGTTACAAATTTTAATGACTGCAAACACACACACACACACACACACGCACGCACACACACACACCCTAACTCAAATAGACAAACCAAGACACATTTTTGTTTGCATTTTTGACAGCCAAACTGTATATTAATAATTCATAAAATCATCAATAACACAATAATATCATTATCAAAGAGAATTACTGAACTTCTATTCTCAGTAAATTGTCTTAGAGAAAAATAGCATTTCTTAGAGAATTAAAAATTTTTCACACATGCAAAATATGAGTTGTGTGTTGTCATTCAGCATCCCTGGCTTAAAATTTTCACGGATGCTCAAATGTAACATATCAGTGAAGTTGAAAATGTGGTTCGTGTTGTAAAAACAATTTCTTTCCATATATCCAAAAAGATAAAAATATAAATTTTGTTAAAAGAGAAGTAGTGTTGGTTGCAAGGTCATATATCAAAGAGAAAACCAGAAGGGAGCTTGAAAAATGTTCCTGGTTTGTACTTCCCTGATGATGAGGGATGCTGAGCATCGTTTCATGTGTCTGTTGGCCATCTGGATGTCCTCTTTGGAGAAGTGTCTATTCATGTCTTCTGCCCATTTCTTCACTGGATTATTTGTTTTTCAGGTGTGGAGTTTGGTGAGTTCCTTATAGACTGTGGATACTACCCCTTTATCTGATATGTCATTTGCGACTATCTGTTCCCATTCTGTCGGTTGTCTATTAGTTTTATTGATTGTTTCCTTTGCCATGCAGAAGCTTTTTATCTTGACGAGGNTCTGAGGACTGGTGGCGGGGGGGAGTGGGAAAGGGGCGTGATAGGCATAGGCGAAGGCACTTGTGGGGATGACTACTAGGTGTTATATGGAAACCAAATTGACAATAAACTATTAAAAAAAAGAAAAAAAAAGAAAAATGTTCCTGGTGAAATCAGATGTCATGCATAACAGCATCTTTCCTACATGTGAAATTTTTGTCAAATTCTCTTCCTAACTTGCTCTTGTATTCCACTTGCCTGAAAAGAGAAAGAACTGAAAATTCTACCTGCACCATTTGTAGGATATTGGAAATTCTAATTTTTATCAGAATACTTTCCTATGTAGATGAGCCAAAACAATTGGATTAAAAAGAACAATTTAATAGAACTATGTTGACCCGATCTGGTTACAGGAAAGTGCTCTTGACTTCCAAGTGCCTAAAGCCTGTGGCGGCGGCGGCAGCAGCCTGACTCGGTATTCTTATGTACAACCTAGTTGTCTGGGACACTGAGATGACAGCATTTTAATTGTCCACTGTAGATGGCAGGTAGTAATTCATAGATCCCAGTATTTGGGGTTTGAATCATTGCTCTTTTTTTAAGTAGATTTCTTCTTTTTTTAATTAAAAATTTTTAATGTTTATTTATTTTTGAGAGAGACAGAGACAGTGTTGTGAGCAGGGGAGGGGCAGAGAGAGAGGGAGACACAGAATTTGAAGCAGGTTCCAGGCTCTAAGCTGTCAGCACAGAGCCTGATGTGGGGGTCAACTCACAAACCTGAGTTTGACCTGAGCCGAAGTCAAACACTTAACCAACTGAGACACCTAGGTGCCCCTCATTGCTCAAATTTAAGGTAATCTCTATTGTTGGCTCACCTTTCACTTATTTGTTTGTTAAAGCATTTGATTGCATTTGCTAGGTTATAAAACAAATGCGTACTATAAAAAATAAATAAATAAATAAACGCTAAAGGTAGAAAGTTACCGTGTTCTCCTTTCCTTCCCTGTTTCAATGCATACGTCATCATTATGAACAGCCAATGTAGGGTGGGGGTAGAGGTGTATAAATATTTTTATATGCATTGATTTTTATATAAATGAGATCATAAAATCATCCCTAATAGTCCCTAATTAGGCATGACAGATGGGTATCCCTGAGACCACCATTTGGTAATTGCAAAATAGATATCATAAAAATACATAAAGAGGAAGAAAACTGCCGGATAGCAGCCGGATTCTCCTCGCTCCTCTACCTAGCAGTTTCATTAGATTTGAGGAATTCTCTGAGGTCAAAAAGAAATTAGATGTGTGTACAAGAAATGTGACATTTTATTTCTAAACAATCCATCTGCAGAACCTGAATTTGACATGAAATCCTGGCTCAATTAAAGAATGAGTTAAATATAGTATTTTGCAAATAACAAACAGGTGTTGGTGAATGTACTGTATTCTGGTTCTGTTAAAAATGCAAAACAGAAATAAAATAGATGTGTAACTGCTTTAGCTCTTTTAATTTTGTTTCCTGAAGCCATACATCATCTGGCTAGGTGATTGATGATATCATTTAAATTCAATTCCCCCCCTCAAAAAAAATAGTCCATTAGGTTGCAAATAAAATTGTCATATTTTCCACTTACAAAAAGAAAAGGTAGGAGATGAATAAATTAGTAGGCTAACATCCCCCCTCAGGGAATCTTGCACTGAGTCTTTTTGAAGTAATGAGCAGCGTTGTGGAATGAACAGTGGCATCAGCACAAGTAGGTAACCTTGGGCAAATTGCTCTACCTCCTTGGGCCTCATCTGCCTCATCTAAAAATGGGGGTTCAAAACCAAAACCAAAACCAAAACCAAAAATAGTCCTCCCAAACCCCAAAACAGAAAGAAACTCAAAAATTGTATTAACGACCGGAATACAATAGCAACCATGAAATGGCATTGTAAAACAGAACAGCATCATTAATAATGCTTAATAATTAAAATAAAATCTTCACATCCCTCTCCTCTTTGTTTGTATTTCGTTTCTTTGGAAACGCCAAATCTAGAATATTTTTATTTCTCTTCCTTTTCTCAACTTGTATGGGAATGTATGAGTTTTGAGAAACGATCACATTCCTCTAGATTTTACCTCCAAAGTAGTCACTAATAAGTACCCATCTAATCAAATCAACACATCTTTGCTGAGGCTCTCATGTGTAGTGTGTTGCATCAAGTACTGGAGAGCGAGAGAAATGCAGAACCGTGTTAATTTGCAGAACTTTATGAAATAGAAACACATTAAGCAAAGCCAGCCTTCGACGAAGATGGTACTGAACATTTGAGTCATCCTTTTAAAAGGTCTGAAACTTCTCTTTTTCTCTACCTGTCTGTGTTGGATATCTTCATTTTGCTTCCACAGATCCATCTCCCTGCTCTGCCATCCTGGAGGCAGACCTGTCTGCCTACATCTGTGGATTCCTTTGCCTTGGTCAAGTTCAGTGTAGTGGAACCTTGCAGGAGAATGAGGCGGAAGTGAGGGTGAAATTAAAGTGGTTTCTCTGCCCCCAGCTGTGCACTGGCTGTGTGCCTCAGTTGAAGGTCACGGCTTCTTTTCTGTTTCTGTTCTGAGGATTATTCCTAGCTCTGCCCTTGCTGACCTAAGAGTATTAATGGTATCTGGGCACTGTCTTTCCCGTTGTGCTTTTCCTGCACCCTATGCAACTTTGGAAATACTCTCTTTAGTAAACTCTCCTCAAATTACTCAATTTAAACGCCGTTCTGTTTGCTGCCAAAACCTTGGCCCATGTGCCCTCCTACCCCTCACCTGCCATCTACCTCTACCTACCACCCACCCGTTCCCAGTTCTAGGTACTATTTGGTTTGGTGTCTCTACACCGGTGGCTTGCAGACCTCTCAAAATACACGTATGGCTTCTCAAGAGTTCATGAATACCAACGTGGAAAACACTAGTCTGCCCAGTATTACTCCCCTGCTCCCCAAAATAAGAACCCAATGTATTAACTCTTTCTCTATTTAAAGGAATGTGATCTTTTTAGAAAGAAGTTAAAATAACAATTTTATATTTTCTTCCATTTTTGTAATTTGTTATGTATTTCAGTGGTCTGCAAGACCTAAGTTCTTAGGACTGAAAAAAAAAACAAAAGAAAACATAGAGTTGAATCCACAGCTTTCATTTTATAAATGAATGAACCAAATTTCCATGACTTAGTTAAGTGAATTACTTCAGGCCATACAACTTTCATTGGCCAAAGCTACGATCTGCTTCCTGAGTCTTAATCCAATGTTACTTTCTGCCAAACACCTTGCTCAGCCTACACTATCTTATATAGAAAATAATGAGAAATAAAATGTCATGTGCCTGAATAGGAAGACTTCTCTAAGAATCTGTTCCTAAAAGCAGGGAAGAAATTATAGACTTTTGAGATATTAGGGATAGAAGATACTTTCAGACTCTCCCTCAGTTTATAGGCAGAGAATCAGAGCCTTGGGAAAGATCAGTATCTTGTGCTCCCCATGTTCCCTGAAGTATTTCCATAGCATTTCCCTCATCACTTTCAGGATCTCAAAGGAAACTTTGAATAATTTCATACCCAGGGTGTCTCTATAAATCTTTCATTATTCATGATGATAGGATTCTAAGACTCAAAGAAGGAGTAAGATACAGAATAATGAAAAAGCAAAATATGCCATCTGATAGAGAGTATCTCAAGCATTAACATGTAAATTGAAATACGAGTGGGTTAGGAGTTCCTTTTATACTGGCTTGTTGGCAATGGACGAAGCCTCTCTGAAAGAGGACATCCTTGACCAGTGAGCTTGCAAAGTCAAGGCGCCTGTGGTAATGCACTGTTTTAGAAGCAAACTCCTTGGCACAAACATTTGTTTGCCCGGGATGCCATCACCCGTTCAAGACATTCGAGATAAAGTTTTCAATCTCTGTCTGAGGAAGAAGTGACTGCTATTCAATCCACAGGAGTACTTTCTCAGTGTCAAAAGATGCTATTAACACTGAGCTGGCATCATTTTTCATCTTAAAGAGGATATTAAATAAGCACGGTAAATTCATACAGGTGAGCCTACATGTAGTAGCCATAAAACAGCACATTGTTCGGGTTGAATTCTTTTATTAATGCTTATTCTGTGAGACAACTGGCCAATAACTTTGTCAAATTGTTGATATCTATATTGAGGAGGGCCATGAAGTTGAGGTCTATGGTCCCCACTATGATAAAATCAGGTCCAATTTTTTTCTTCTGCCACTATCAGTGGACACATTGGAATTTGGACAGAGACCCTTGAGTTTTGTCCTTAGATGTCCCTTTCAAACAACCCAGGGCTACTCATCCCTAGTAGCTGGTCATCACCCTTTATTCACGTCTAAACAGAAAGATCTTTTTGAGCACAGGCATTTGCTCAGTCTGGTTAGAAACTCTATAATAAGAGAGGGAAGAACAAAAAGGTGAGGTGTCTTCAAATCAGAGATCCTACTGAGAAGATTCATAGATTAGGGTGGTGATTAGACTGGATGATCCCCAAGGTCCCTTCAAACTTTCTAATCCTCTGGTTTACTACCATGACATATGTCTCTGCCATGGTCTGCAGATTGATTACAGCTGAATGAAACCCATAGAGGTTTGCTGCAGAATAATCTACGCTTCTGAGTCTCACTGAAAAGCATTCCTGCCCCTCCTGACCCACTCTGCCCTCCATCCCAAAAGGCTGTGCTATGACTTTCTGAGACTTCCCTAAGCCAAGAGAGGTTAGACAGAGGATGGCAGAGGATTTCTCGGGCCATTTAATTCCTCCCACCCCCAAATTTCTCCTTCTGTTTGAAATCCCTATAACTGGCTGCAAAGCTAGAAAGTGTCCAGCAGAGCAGCCCATGGATCCTGCTGGAATGTTCTTCTCAGTGTAGTGTAGAGTGAGGGCCATGAATTTATAGTCCTGGGTATGAATCCTGGTAGAATCTTAGCCAAATTGACTAACCTGTCTGAGAGTCAGTGCTGTCATCTAGAAAACTGAATACAAATATTTACCTAGTGGGGTGAATGAAGAGTTAAAACAGGTGATACATGAGGCTTGCATTGAAGTTCAGTTTCAGCCCTGGGGCCTAGCCAAAATCTGGCACTCGACTTCAGCTTGGCCTTGATCTTTAGAAGGTATCATAGACAATTTACCTACTTCATCATCATTTCTGGCATCCCCCACCTTGAGAGTGATCAATGATTGTGGGTTCTTATCAGTTACACAAGATCAATATGACACACAAGATAGGCAATAAGAGGAAGGAATTCTATCCAGACTTGTCATTAATGTATGAATATTCACCTTCTAGTAGAGGTAAATTATTTCTGACTCTGCTTTACTTTTCTACCTTGTCCTTATGACTACCTGACTGAATAATATGGTATCATTTATGTGCTTTCTAGATATTGTCTGTCTCCTAACAAGTAAGTAAGCTACACCAGGGCACGAATTTCATTTGTTTTGTTTGCTGCAGTATCCCAAATGCCTAGTACAGTGCCAACCCCTTCATAGGTATGCAATAAATTATTGTTGAGTAAATGAACATGCAGCAGTTTCTAATCTCTATCCTCCCTCATACTCAGGTCTGCAAGAACAATCATTTTCTTTATTTTTCTGTAACTGAACTGAGCTGCTCTTCACCTTACTGGCAGTGTGGGATTCAGCTCCATTTTTCCACGGTGGGATCACTCATTGTCCCTATGGTCCAGGGCCTTACACAGTATCAAGGTGTTTGAGGGTGAGCACCACATCCTCACAGTCATAACTCCATGTTAAGACCCACAGAAATATGCCCTCTGGTCACCTTGAGTTATTCCTCCCACTCCCTCAGATATCTATGGATTGAGAGGTCCTCTCGCTGCTACTCCTAGCCACTCTTGGACACACTGGAATCATTTTGCAGTCCCCATGCCATACTGGAACTCAAGGGAATTCTGAGTATCTAAGGTCCGTTCTGCCGAGACATAATACAGTCACTTCTCTTCTGGAGCCTTGTCACCAACCCAGGATTCTAGCTAAGAGAGGGCTAACAAACCCTTTGTTTTTAGATCCCACAGAGCCATCTGCAGTTTCCAGTGGCTTCACCCCTTTGGTCTGGGGCTGGGCTCAGAAAGCAAGGTGCACAGAACTTCTTATGGACCCACTGGTGCTTCTTTTCTGATCAGATCCTATCTCTAGTGGCAGAATTTTTTTTCCAGTCTTCATTGGACCATCTGAGAATCTTCTCAGAGCCTATACTTTTGAAGTTCAAAAGCCAGCAAAACAATTCTCTTTTCTCTGTTCTGTGTAGCCACCTTCTTCTTCTGAGCCAGTGAACACAAACTAATTGAGTTGGTCAAAACATGGGAGAAAGGTCAGGAATAAAAGGAAATATTAGGAGAAAACAGTTATTAGCATTTCCAAACCACCATAACATGCACACACACATGACCACAAACACTTTCATGCACGTGCTCACGCATGCACACACACACATATGGTGTAAATTTAAAAATACCAGTCCAGTTGTTTCAGTCTCTTAGTGAAAATCTCCAGCTGTCTCTTATTTGGGAAACGGTAGGTCAATTTATGTAAGAACTCTCAAACACTCTTTTTAATAAAGTTGCCTATGTAATGCCAACTATCTATACAAATAGACACAGAACCAAACTCCTAATGTCACCATATCAGGTGACAGAAGCCCTGCTCATCCTTCTCAACTGTTAATCATCACCTACTCTGAGAAGACTTTCCTGCCCCTCTCCTCAAGAAAGTCTTCAGTCTCTCCTTAGTGTTCCTCACTGTATCCTATTGCATTAAGTCAATTAAGTTAGGCTACATGTTATAGCAAACTCAAAAGAACAGAGGTTTAAACAAAAGATGTGTTTATTCCTCCCTCATGCAACTTACATTGGAAGGTAAGACCCTCAAAGCTGGAGGTTAGCTTCACTATTACCGAGGATCTAGATTCAGTGGTAAATCTGCTTTGCCGCCGCACTATTCTCTCCATGACCTACACCTCAGGTCCAAGCTGACCACTCCCACATTCCAGAAAGCAGAAAAAGAAAAGGAGGTAATAAAGGAATATTCCTTCACCTTCAGGAAACATCCCAGACATTGCACACAGAAGTTATTATCTCTCATTGGCTGTAACTTAATCGCAAAGGTTAGCTGAACCTCAAAAATGTGAGGTTCTTTTTTGTATGAAAATAGAGGAACAGCTAGATACCAGAAGGCATCCTTCTGGTTTCTTCTGTTCTTTCTTGTGAAATGGTTACCACACTGGTTCACCTGTCTTCTCAACCAGATAACAAGTTCCTTGAAGGAAATAAATAAATACAATAGCATCTCATCCATCTTTCTTTCCCACATTATAGCCCAGGGCCTGACCAGAGTTACATTCAATAAATGTTTATTAGTCAAGGAGAATTTGAAGCACCTCCAATGTACTAGGCATTTGATAGATATAATCTCTAGTTCTTAATTAAAATACAAAACAAAAATCAATAGAAGTGTGCTTAAGAAGAACTTGTTTCCATTGCATTTTATAAAAACTAAGAAACAGGCTCAGAAATATTAAGTAACTTACACAGATCTGAGATCCCATGAGTGGTCGACTCCAAAGTCGCACTCTTTCTACTATGTGGGCTACCCTACCTGCTACTTCTAGGGTTTCCTTCCCTGTCACTAATGTGACAATACCAAGGAGGCAACATGAGTTTATAAACCTCAGTTTAGTGACTTGTATCATGGCCACTCTGGTGGACAAAACGACTAGTAAGAGCACAATGCATCCTGGCTTTTGAAAGGGAAAGGGTGATACATGTCTTCTTTCACAATGAAAACCCTTCTCCATTTGATCTCACACATTACCATTACTCCAGTCATTCCTTCACTCCAAGCCCTACTCCACAGGTCAACTGACAAGACCAAGTTCTGCTCCACCTTGAGGACCGTTTACTGTCTTTGCATGGAGTTTTGCTCATCTAAGTATCTCGAAATAAGGAGAGACTCAGTACCTGAATCATCAAGAGTGATGCTTGTAGAGTCCATTTTTATCCATGATTTCTGCCCCACTTAGTGAGACTGATTGCTGTTCTTGACCCTTGCCATTGCTGTGATCACAAAAACAGAGATCCTCCTGGCCTCCTACCCTCCATCTTGACAGTGCCTTAAAATAACCCACTATCTAAAAATCTCTTCCCTCAAGTTCATTGATTTATTATATTCTATTTCTATTAATATAACACAAATGATCTCCAAGTATATATAACCACATAATTATATCTTTATAAACCGTCTAACCAAATATATTTTATATGCTTATTAATTAAACTAATAAAATTCCCAGTAAAATTTCATACTTATCTATATTACATATCACATCACACTATTTCTTTCTAATAGGGAAATTCTTGGATATGTTTAGCATGTGACTATACAAGTAGAATTAGTCACAGATGAAGATTAGCATGTAAGATCTTTGGATGAATGGATTAAATGAATGTCTTCAATGTATATATTCTCTGGCCCTCTCCTTGCCAGGCATCATATCAGCTATCAGTTATTCCTCAGATCCATGTGGAATAGCAGTCTAGCATCAGTGAACCAGGCCTTAGCTCTAAATGTTCATTGGATTATATTCAGCAGCAAATTACATTCTCTAAGAAAACAATATTATAGCCTTATGATCAGTAATGCTGTGTTCTTTTCCTTCTTTCTAAAATATATCTTTTCAAGAAAACAATTTGACTTAGGAAAAGAAGGTTTTGTTCATGTTTGGGTCCTACATTTTCTGATCAAACCAGGTGGTAACAAATGACATTTAAAAAATTTTTTCTTACCAGAATAGGAAACTGCCAAGCCAAGAGTGGACCTTTGTCATTTTCCTCAGGAAGGGTTTATGAGAGCCCTGTCATCATCTCACCAAATCTTTGATTATCACCAGCAAGGGACAAGTCCAAATACGACTGGCATCCCATCAGCACAAAGTTGAGACACAAATATCAGGTGCTGTGGATTCTGGAATAGGGCCAGAAATCTTAAATTTTAAAAGAAGAATTTGAAACCAAAAAAACAATTCTGTTTTGACAAAATTCAAGAAGTATGTGTCGAATGCCTACTACATGCTCAGAACAATACTAGGTACCAGAAGCACATTGATGTGAAGACACACATCACACTCTCAATGGGCGTACAGACTACAGAGGGAGATTGAGTTATACATAATTAGCTAATGCAAGTCATCCTATACCATACATTCCAATAAAGGCATAAGAATAATAAAAAGAACAAGAATAAAAATATAAATACAAATACAAACACAAACACAAGAAAGGCTAATATTTGCTGAGTGCTTACCATGAGCCTAAATGCATTATCTCGTTTATTCCTCATGGCAACCTATAAGGTGTAAGTCAGTACTCTCCATTTTGCAAAAAAGGAACTGCTACTGAGATGAACAGAACAAAAAATTCTGCCTTCAGGCATTGAGAAAGGCTTCATGGAGGAAGTAACATTTGTTGGGATCATCAAATCTGGTTCCTGGTATAGCCCCCAGCAGGCAGCGATGGAACTTCATACTAAAGTCACTAATAGAAATTACATACTGGGGGATTTCCTATGCAATTGCTAATGGGGAAACTGCCTATACTAGATGACTAAATATGTTGTTCTGGGTCATTAAAATTGTATTATGCATATGCTGAGGTTGGGATTAGCTAAAACATTATAGAGGGCTGCTAATCTGATCACTAGACCATGTTCAGTAAATTTGTTCAGGGATGAGCCAAAGTTAAAAGTATAAAATCCAGCTGTAAATAAGGAAATAATTGGACTGCCTGCATCAGTTGATGGGAGTCTGTGGCCAGCTGGAAGCTTTTTAAAAATTTATTTTTCATGAAATATTTCATACATTCAAAAATATGCCTAGTGAACGGCTAAGGTATAAAGAATGATTAAGTGAGCATCCATATGTCCAACCCAGCCTAAGAAATAGCAAATTACTAATTCTGACACAGCCCCTGATATCCTTCCCCACCAGTTTTTCTTATTTCCTCCATCCCCACCAAAAATTATGGTTTTTAAAAGTACTTTTTTACATACGCATGTAACCCAGAAATACATGCTACTCGTTTTTGTGCATTTGGACTTTATTAAGTAGAATCACTCTCTGTCTGTCCTTTTGTGATCTACTTCCTTTCCTGCACATTTTATTTGTTGTTCTCATCCATGTTGAAGCATGAAGCTGCATTCGGTCACCTGCACCTCTCTATGGTGTGCAAACTATTGATCCATTCTCCCGTCAGTGCACATTTGAATACACATTTGTGTAAACACAGTATGAATATTTATTTATTTATAGTTTTTTATTTATTTTCAGAGAGAGGGAGAAGGGGAAGGGGCAGGGAGAGAGAGAGAGAGAGAGAGAGAAAATCCCAAACAGGCTCCTCATTGTCAATGCAGAGCCCGACGCAGGGCTCACACCCAGGAGTCATGACACCATGACCTGAGCCAAAACCAAGAGTCAAACGCTTAACCAACTAGCCACACAGATGCCCTGAATATTTTTATACATTATGCACATGTGTAAGAATTTCTCCACATATCTATACCTAATAATGAAATTTTGGTTAATAGGATATGTTTTGTAATGGCAAAGTAATGGCAAAGACTGTTCCTGAGTGGTTGTACTGATCTACATTCTCACATTCTCATCAACACTAATATTGTTCAACACTGTGAGTATAACGGGTATAAGACACAAATTCGTTGTAGTTTTAATTTGGATGTCTCTGGTTACTAATTAGGCTAAATATTTTCATGTATTTACCAGCATCAGGAATACTTGTTCTGTAGAAGGTCTTTTTCATCTCTTTTGTCCATTTGCTTTGAGGTTTTCTTTTTCTCTGCCTATGATAAACAAAAATAAATATCATGTTAATATAACCAAATTTATTTCCTTTTCTCTCCTAGCTTATATTTTGTGTGAATTGTTTAAACATACTTCCCTACCTGAGGTAAAGATTTTATCCTACATTCTCTTTTAGAAGCTTTAAAATTTTTTCACATTTAAACTTGCAATTCACCGGAACTAGATTTGTTTAGAGTATGCAGCAGAGATCCAATGTCACTTGTTTCCACAGGGATAGCTAATTGCCCCACTCTGACTAAGATGTGAGCTCTGTACAGTCAGGCTTCCATACAGCAGGCTCTGCTCCTGGCTCCTCATTCCGTTTAGGTGATTCCTTTCTGTAGCCAACCACTGAACTAATGGAAAGCTTGATAGCAAATCTTTATAGCTGGTAGGTCAAATTCCCCTACAGTTTTCTTTTTTCAAGCTGTTCTCAAATGTTGGTTCATCCTTTCCTCTTATATACACTTTGATGCTATCCATCAAGTTTCATCAATAATTCAATTGTTATTTTAGCAGATCAATTATGGAAAACCTGATCACCTTATCTAGAAATATGTTGTGTGTCCACTTATTTATGTCTTCTTTAATGTCTTTCAGTAAAATTGTGTGCCTTTCCATGTAAAAGGCAGACATCTTTTGTTACATTTCTTTCTTGGCATATTTTATTTTTTATTTTAAACTGTATTTTAGTTAAATTTAACAATGCTTTATAACTTTTGGTTGATATTGTGCAGCTACACAATTGATCTTATATCTAGCAATCTTGTTAAACTCTCATGAAGTGTGTGTGTGTGTGTGTGTGTGTGTACATGTACATAGATTAGGTCCTCCACTTGGACAGATTTCATATCATCTCTTAATAATTCGTTTTGCTTATATCCTTTCAATCCAATATACTTTTACTTCTTTTTCATACCTTACCTCAATGGCTAGAGCCTCTAGTACAATGATGGATAAAAGTTATAACACTTGGCTTCAAATTAATGAGATGAATCAATAACCTTCTTGGACAGGACCCATGCTAACATTCTTGAACTCATTCTGTTGTTAGTGTGTGAGCTGCTGGAGTGAGAGACATCTACACTCTGCTCTCCTGGGTGGCAGCTGGCCCTTCCTGTGTGGTCATGCAGGGACCCAAGGAGATGATTATATAAGTGGGCTCTGCTTTCTGAGGAGGGAAACACTGTTCCCAGGGCAACAAGTTCTAACCATTGGCCAAGAATTAGCCCTTTGACCATATCTCCCTTGAGCCCACCTCCTTGAATAAAATCTTCATCTCTTAAGCAACCATGGCACTTGTCTGTGTTCTCTTACTTCAACTACCTTGGAAAGTGAGGCAACATTTCCGCCACAAAGTGAGCAGCAGGAGATCCCAGCCAAACGGATTGTCAGTCCTCCAGAGGACCAAATTTGCATTAGGTACTAATACATTTGATTATCTTGCTAGCCCCAGATGTGTCACCTTTATTACCTAAGTAACCAAGTGACTTTGCTTAGGCCTTTCAGCATGCAGTCTCTTGCCTTTCCTTCTAAATCCCTATTAGACAAATTGCAATGTCAGCAGCCAGTGACAGATTTTGGTCCATGTTACTTTTTTCTGGCTTATTAGAGTGAAATTGAGCATTGCCGTTGAAACTCCAGCTGGTATATAATTTATTGCATAAACTAGAACGCTGAGAGTGAAGAGGGTGTGAAACAGGTAAGATGCCTGAATGCAGGTCTAAACTGGAACCATCCTGAAAAACCTGGGGTAGCTAACCATGTGGCTATCCCCCTTTCAAAATGCCATCCCTTTCTCCCACCCCTCTCCCCCACAATGTTTCCTCCCACTGTGTCTCATCCCTTGTTCCTATGTCCGTCAGCTGTCCCCAAGCACCACCCAACCTGCCAGTCCAGCAAACTGTGAGCCACAGCATGGAACGGCTTAAGTACCTTATGAAAGGTCATCTGAAAGAAACTGATTGACCTAAGATGTTGTGTTCCGATCCTCTGTAGTGTTGCAGATAAGGCTCTAATCTTCTCATCTGTACTTTTCTTTCCAAATTACGTTATCCAAATTTCCTGTTACAGTGGATGGCATACATTACTTAATGCACATACACACACATATAACATAAATGATGCATTTGTTCTTGATCAGGGCAATTTGCTGTAAACAGAACCACATCAAGTTGCTCTTGGGGATGTGTTTTGTGCTTTATTGGTGACACTCAGAGGAAAGCATTTCAGTTATTTTTGAAAGAGCATTTAAATCGGCTTCCAGCTTATTCCGCCAACCTGACAGGCCTGCTGGGCAGCTCATCTCCAAAGGCCTCTGCCACAAGCCAGCATCATTCTACACAACAGTTATCACTTATTAATTGCATTTTAATTGGCTTCAACTATTACCGGCTAACAGAAAGAGATCAACATCAAGTGCAGTAGGTATGAACTTGAAAGAGAGTGAAGTAGGAACTACTCCAGTTGAAGAACTGGCTCATCTGAAACAGATAATAGAAGTTCTACAAGCCACATTTCTTGATACTTCAAATAGTCTCCTAACAGTCTCCAGTTTTATATTTGCATAAGAAATTTAAAAAATTATCTATGAAGAAAGATGGATCTAAAGAGCTGGATTTAAGACCAACACTGATTTTAATCTTGCAGATACATGGAGAATGAGAAATTCCTAAAATAGCAAATGACAATGATAATTGATATTTATTGAACTCCTACCATATGCCAAGTTCTTATCATGTCAAGATCTTGGCAGTTATTATCTCATTTAATCTTCATGTCTCTGTGACATAGGTACTATTGTTATCTCCATTTCACTGATGGAAAAGCTGAATAACCTGCTTGAGGTCATACATAGAGTGGTAGAACTGGGATTGGATTCCAGAGCTGGTGCCCTTATACCCCAGTATACAGTACATCTTGCTGTACGTATTCGTTAACTCCCAAACCTCTGATGCTTGCCTTCAGAACCTCTAGCCATTCTGCAGATTCACTCTGCGTGCCTGAGACATGATTTTATCCATGCCCCATGACTATAATAAGATACAAACTTATTTACTCATCCACATATCGATCCATCCACCAAAAATATATACCCCAACAGCTATTCAAAGAAGGGAGGCTCACTTTCAGACTGTGATAATAAAGGAGATTTCACAGGTGAGGCTACAGTTGACCTATTTCTCCCTAAAGTGAGAACAGTAATCTTTCCAAGTTAGAAGAAATAGAAAGTGACAAGAGGCAGAGATCGGAAAGTATAAAGATTGCTTAGGAAATATTGTGGTTCAATGTGGACACAGCATAACACACTGTGATAGGGAATTCATGTGGGAAGGTGGGTTAGGCCAGATCATAGAAGTTATCAGATTAATCCAGGCAGCCACACACATCCCAGAAAGACTGATAGTTCCTTGAAGTCAGGAACCATGGCGTTCATCTTTGTGACCCTCTTTCACATACAGAGCATTGCATGGTGTCTAGCTCATTACAGACACTTATAAATATGCTAGCCCTATAAGGGAATAAAGTGTCAGTTTTCCCAAAGCAATATGCCTTTTTAACAAACATAGATCAAAACTTTAAATGAAAGGGGGTACATCCAAGTGGTGTAGTGGGGCTCACAAAGAAGATAGAAAAGAATTTAAGAAGTTAGCAGCATCTCACCAGAATTCCTAAAATTGCATGATCTAATAACTAACATTGTGCTTAGGCTATGTGCCAGTCAGTGTGCTCAGTTTTACATTTAGCATCTCATTAGACCTCCACAAGCCTTGTGAATATATACAATTGTTATGCCCAGTGTCCTTTCAGGGAGATTGGGGGCCATTAGTAATATTTGTCATGTTAAACTAAAATGAGTGTGTAATCAGAAATTGTAGAAACCTCTGATTTGGGATTCTCATAAGTCTGACCACTCTTCAAGCCTTGGCAACATTGGCAACCTTCACTTGCATGAATATACACAAAGTTTATATCCCCTCTCTTTAGGGGAACAAGGCTTGTTATTAGGATATAATTAGTGTTGTCTTGATTTATCACAGTTTTCAGCAAATACTATGGTTCCTTTGAATTACTATTACATGAATTACTAATACATTCTTAGCTTCTTTACTTTTACTTCAATGTTTATGAGTTAATAATTCGAAAATTAGTAACGACTTTTGAGGGGCCTATAATTTTTCAGGAACAAACATGGAAACATTTGAGAATAGTGTTCATTACTTTGTTGTTCTCCAATTTTTGGTTACCACAGAATATTTTTTTATACTAGAAAGTGGGAATAGGTAAGATAAATGGATCAAGGAATGATTTGCTTCATGTAAGCTGGTGTAAAAACAAAACTTACCTAGAAGAAGAATGGTAAGTAAATGTCACCCATCACACCCCCTTCTTCCCATGGATGACATCTCTAATCAGATATGGCACTCAGTTTCACTGAGCTAAGATGCAGCTTCAGAATCCTTCTTAACCTAGCATTCCAGAAAGCATGTGGGCAAAGGCATGAAATTCTATTTGCCATCTAGAGCTATACTCTAACTCTTTTTTTTAAATTTTTTTAATCTTTGACAAAAATTTTTTTCAACATCATTATTTGGTTTAAGTTATTGTTGTGGTGTGCACACTTAGGACTATCCAACACAACCCACCTCAGCACCCACATAGCCATGTTTAGGCATCATGCTAAGGGCTTTCTTTAGACATCGTCTCATTCAGTTCTCCCAATAACCATATGAGGCAAGGACAACTAATCCCTACTTTATGACAGCTTCAAATTTCAAAAGCAAATCATATTTCCAAGCTACTGACCTGATAGTCCCTAGATCCTGACAACTAGAGGAATCTCTGTCCTTGGACAGAGGAAGGTGTCGTTAGAAGAATATTCTAGAAAATCTTCAAATAAATATATCAGTGATCCTGAAGAAATGTGAATGCAGGTGCAATGAACAAAATATATTCATAAAAGATAAGGAGGCTGTGTGGTGGAAGTTTTTCAAGAGAGACAAGGTTAGAGCCTCCAGATACAACATAGACAAAGAACAGAAATACGATGCAAGAGTGTGCATTATGTCAGAGAATGCGACAGATACTTTCATCAGACTTAATCTCCACAGCTGGGAGGTGAGTATTATTAGCCCGTTCTGCAAAAAGAAAAATAATAATCAGCAAAATTAAGCTACCTTTCAAAAGTCTCACCATGAGGGATTCAAACCAGGTCTTCTGAATCCAAAGCCTACAGCTGAGACTAGCCAAGGTCTGTGACAGACTCAAGAACCATATGGAAGCAACTTTTAGGGTTAGTATTGAGAAGGAAAACAGAATTGCCCACACTGTCTTATCCAGTAGCTTTCTGTTTTAAGGAAACATTTCTTCTCTCTACTGGGCAAACGCTCTTTCCTTTCTCACCCAAAGTACAGGTGCCATTTACTCCATTGTATTGTTATCAGACAAATCATGCTAGGGATTCTTTCTGTTCAAGACTTGCCAGTGAAAATGCACCAGGAAATGTCACCCTTCCATTTCTCATCTTAAAGACAACAACATTAAATAAGCACCAAAATTTATTCAGGTAAACCCGTCTGTGCTAAGCACAAAAGTACACAGTCTACAGGATGAATTATTGCAGCATTTAAGCTTTTTGAGTCAGATGGCCAACTCCGCCAAATTATTAATGTGTCGGGTGTTTTTATTTTCCCTCAGAAAGAGACAACTGAGAAAGAAGTTCTCACTCTTGCCTCCTTAGAATCTTATAATTAAATCTGGTATTCCGTGGCTCAGATTTTCCTGGTAATTTGAAAGCAGTCTGAAGTTAGAGACTTTGTATCCTTTTTTTTCTCCTGATGAAGAATTTTGGGGGGCACCTGGGTGTCTCAGTTGGTTGAGTGTCTGACTCTTGATTTTGGCTCATGTCATGGTCCCAAGTGGTGGGCTCGAGGCCTGCATCAGGCTCCAGGAGCCTGTTTAAAATTCTCTCTCTCCCTCTGCCCTTCTTCCCAGCTTACATTCTCTCTCTCTCTCTTTCTCTCTCTCTCTCAAATTTAAAAAAAAAGTATATGTTCAAATTATATTTAAAGAAACTAACAGCTCTCCCTTTTTCTTTTATGCATCAATATAATATTCAAATTGATTGTGATGATATGAATGGATTTTGAATCCATTTAATTTCTTTCATATTAAGTATTTCAAAATAACATATACTATATATATGTATACACACTATACATTATGTATATATGGTGATGCTCCAATTTTCGGGATGAACATATATTCTTGGGCAGGCCATCCTGAAGCTGGCTAGGTTGCCACTAACGGGGCACTCTGCCACAAATGGACAGAGGTTTCAGATACACGTACATGTGGAAACAGGAAGCCTCTGCACTAGACCAACCTCACCTGGAGCTCCTGCAGAACCCCACCAGCATTATCTTGTGAACACTAGCTGCCAAAAGAGACATTCAAGCACTACGAGTCCCTCCCTGCCCTTGCTCTGCACAGCTCAGTGAGCAGAATGCAAATAAGAGATGACACACTCCCAGCCTGCGGGGACGAAAGAGCACACTATCTGACCAGTCCAGCCTTCAAGTGCCCCTGGAGGAGGCAGCTGCAGGTTAAACCTTAGCCCCAGGCCTGCCCAGCCACACATAGTCAGAGATCATTATCTCATGGCTCGCCTGTAACCCACCCATAGCACCTTGGCAAAAGCTGTGATCTAATGAAATCGAAGTTTTCTTCATCTTATTCTACAAGTACAGTGGTTTTCAAGTTTCATTCTGTGAGCTGCAGTGTTTTGCTGCATGGCCTCGGGGCCCTCATGAGGGTGAAAGTGCAGCCCAGGGCTTAGAGCCCTGGGTGCGAGGCTCAACCACAGCAGGCTTCATTGGTACCTCTTTCATATTCAGGTGCGTGGGTAGGGTTGTGGGGAGAGGGGAGGATTTCAATCAATCAATCAATATAAATAAATAAATAAATAGAAGGTTTAACCTACTAGATGGGCATTCTTAGGTCATGATCTCATTGTTTGTGAGTTCAAGCCCCACATCAGGCTCTGTGCTAACAGCTGAGAGCCTGGGGCCTGCTTCAGATTCTGTGTCTCCCTCTCTTTCTGTCCCTCCCATGATCATGCTCTGTCTCTCTCACTCTCAAAAATAAATAAACATTAAAAAATAAAATAAAATAAAAACATATATGAAGATACATATTAGTATCAACATCAAGCATTTAACAGTGTAAAATGTAACCTCTTGTAAAATATGAAATTCTACCCTGCTCTTTACCACTGAGTTTTTGTTAAAATAATCTAGGAGTTTAGATCTCAATCTTTTTAATCCACTTTGACATTACCTATCTACTCTGTCCCTTTATTTTTGGCATTTGCAGGAACTTTCATAACTATATTAGCTACAGTAATCTAAATTTAATGCTATTTCATTGGTTCCATCGTCTACTACATTTTCTCTTATAAATCTTCCTGATTTATAAATGTTTTATTGTGATTAATTTCTTGGTTCACTGGAGCACTTATTCAATAGTTTTTTTTTTTTTTTTTTTTTTTTTAGGAAAGGTACACTAAGAATATGCTTTTGGAAGTCTTGCATTTTAGATATTGTTTTCCTCTATCTTCCTGCATGAAGGCTGATGGAGCTGTGGCTAGAATGCTGGGAATACAATATTTTGCCCCTCGATTTTATATGGAAAATGTCCATTGTTTTCTGACAGTGTTTTGTTATCTTTTTTTGAGCGAGAGATAGAGTGTGCATGCCCATGGGTGTATGAGACCAGAGGGAGGGGCAGAAAGAGAGGGAGAGAGAGAATCCCAAGCAGGCTCCATGCCCAGCAAGGGACTTGATGTGGGCCTCAATCTCACAACCTTGAGATCATAACCTGAGCTGAAATCAAAAGTCATAGGCTTAACCGACTAAGCCACTCAGGCGCTCCCAGTGTTCATTTTTCAAGAGGAATTCTGATGTCAATTATTTTCCTTTATAATGAATCTGTTTCATTGCACTGAGAAATCATCAAATTAAAAAAAAAATTTGCCCTGACATATTCAGTCATTGTGATTATGTCAACTCTGAGAGTCAAGTTTTTTCCTCCACTTAAAAATATTTTTCTTTTACTATTTTTTTGATTGTTACTTCCCTCCACTAATTGTATCCTCTCCTAAAAGGATTTCATTTATACAACATCAGCTCACTTAGATCATGTCACATGTCTCTTTCCTTTCATTGTTTTTATTCTTTTATCCCTTTCCCCTAGCATCTTGGGACAATTTATCAAGCTTACTTTTCATTCATTAATTCCGTTTTCTCTTGTGGTCAATTCATTGTCTGTTTCTTCCATTGCAGGAATTCAGAGTTGACGTTTTTCATCTCCAAGAAATATTTTGTTGTTGTTGTTGTTTTGTTTTGTTTTTATTTTTTTAACGATTATTCAGTTTTGAGAGACAGAGAGAGCATGAATGCAGGGAGGGGTAGAGAGAGGGAGACACCGAATCTGAAGCATGTTCCAGGTTTTGAGCCGTCAACACAGAACCCAACACAGGGCTTGAAGCCACGAACTGTGAGATTGTGACCTGAACTGAAATTGAATGCTTAACCGACTGAGCCCCCCCAAGAAATAGTTTTTGTTTTCAGACTCTTCCCTTTTCAGGACTGCCTGATTTTTCATCATAAATGATCCTTCTTCCCATAGTTCAAAGGGCAGCATTTGCCCCAGTTCATTAGCACGTGCATTGCCTTTGAGTTGCCATATTTCTTCTCACAGATTCAGCAAGTATTCTCTGTTTGCCCAGCACTGAGAGGTCAGGCAGACTCTGCCACGGAGAATATGGGTCCCTGATCAACTATTTCATACTCAGAATAGTTGATATTCAGAAAAGAAGAACATTTAGATGTACTGAAGTTTTATTTTTCAAGACTACAATTCTGGCTGACCCCCGGAAAAACTGGAGGAAGCTACGGCCCCAGGTCAGTCATTTCAGGGAGCCTCATCCCTGTGTTGAGCAGGTCTTTCCCATGTGTTTCATGGCATCCTGGATGTTAGCTGTGGCTCTTGTTTCATTCTCTAATTGGCACAACTGCCTTTATTAGGGCCCTGCACAACTTACCATCATATCCAACTACAAACTCTGAGTACTGTGAGCACTGTGAGTACTGCTTTCCTCATCTATAAGTGAAGATGCTGACATTCACCTGCTGGCATCATTGTAAGGGTTGGATGAAGGTTCTCTCTGTCTCTCCTCTCTCTCTCTCTCCATCTCTCTCTCTCTCTTTCATACATACACACACACACACACACACACACACACACACACTCTCACCTGTCACATCACCTACACTGCTGGGTATGTGGGTAAACCAGAGGTTGTTGTAGATTTCCATTTCATCTCCTCCTCTTTTCTTTTTTAAGTTTATTTATTTATTCTGACAGAGAGATGGGGGTGAGGGGCAGAGAGAGTGAGGGAGAGAGAGAATCCCAAGCAGGCTCTGCACTGTCAGCACAGAGACTGATGCAGGGCTCCAACTCATGAACCATGAGATCACGACCTGAGCTAAAACCAAGAGTCTGATGCTTAACCAACTGAGCCATCCAGGTGTCCCTCATCTCCTTATCTTTATCCACACATGGGATCTTCCTGCCCACACTGCAGTTTCAAAGCTGGATAGCCCTTCCCTCTGTCTGGACTCAACATCTTTTCCAATTATGTTAATTTGTTCTTTTCAGTGGGAATTTGGAAGAAGAAGTAAGTTTTTACCCCAATCCAACAGTACCTGGCACAAAGTCAGTTCTTAATTTAGGTCTGTTGAATGAAAGACTATCCGTAGCATCAACTCTTTTCTCAATTCTAAAACTTTGCTGTTTAGAAGTGTGAGGAAGTGACCTAATGTCACCTCTAGAATGCCAAGGCTTACTAAAAACAGTTTTATCACAGCTGGCAGCAGCTGACACCAATCAAAGTCCAATTAGTCAATGAGAATGTCAGAGAAAGATTTTAGACTCCTTTAGGGCTAGGAGTTGGAAAGGCAATCGGTCAGTTGTATTAGACAAGAGACTTGGAAATTTACTGAAGAGTTTTTAAAAGAGTTGGAACACCTAAATGAACATATCCTAATCAAAGTTAGATTGAGCAGCTAAAATCTGTTCAAAGGCTTTTAGAGCTTCAGCACTAAGCTAATTTTAATCACCATCTTTAGATAAGAAAGAAATAAGCAGGTCACTCTGGTACATTTAGAAATTCTCTGTGAGGTTTGAGACCGAGAGCAGAGAGATAGAACACTGAGTCTAAACCTTCCCCCTTACACCAAGATTGTAGAGGCCCAAATAGCTCTCTACACCATGAGGCCAATAGCCCTTTGCAGTTTCTGGAATAAGTTCAAAAGAATATTGAATTTGAAAAAAATAGAATGGAATTTGTTCTGGAGCAACCAAATTAATCCTTCTTTAATGATGACAAACATCGTGCATCCAAGATAAAAACAAATCTCAAAATGGCAAGAGTCAAACTATATAAACAAACTAAGAGGATTTGAAGTATGCAAAATAAAAATAAAAATTCAGCCCATTGGGGGTTCCATCCCAGTGGATTGAGTTAACATGAGGTACCAGGAGAACTTTGTCAGATAAGTTCAAAGCCCTGGTTGCCCGTGACAACTTGCCAAGCAAGGCCAAGTGGAGGGCTGCTTCTTAAAGACATCAAAGCCACCCCTACCCTGCCCTAAATAAGGGCACTGAACTCTTTTATGTTAAGCCACTAAGATTTGAGGATTTATTTATTACTGCAGTATCGTCTAGCTTTATCGGTTAGCTTTTGCTAAGTTATGCTGTGAAAATAAACAACCTCAAAATATCACTGTGGTTGTAGATGGGCTGTGTCCCTGATTTATGTGTCTTCTTTATTCAGAGTGAAGAGGCAGCCGCTATCTGGAGCACTGTGGTCCTCACAGCAGATCAAGAAAGCCCCTGGAACCACATGATGGCTCTTAGACGTCCTGTTCAGAAGTGGCACACATTTCTGTCCCCAGTTAATTGCCCAAAGCAAGTCACGTGGCTAAGCCTTGCTACAATGAAGCAGAGAACTGTAATCCCTTCACAGAAAGGGTGTAAATAATTGGGAACAATAATACAATCTCTTACACTTCCCTACCCTGACTAATACACATATTGGGAACAAGAGCAATGAGCTGTCACCAAATAAGAAAGCAAAAACAAACAAATAAAAGCCATAACACATGGCACTGAGGTGTTTAGAAAAGTGCTCTGTAAAGTCAGAGAGGTGGAGATCTATGTCACATATTTGGTCAAACCATCTCCTGAGGTAACATGGTGGGGAGGTGAGTGGGGGCGGATAATGTGCCCATGGAACAGGAATCTTTAAAGGGAGGAGTAGGAGAATTGCAATTTAATTTTATGTTTGATATTTTTGGCTGTGCTTGGCAATATGATAAGACAATATTTCAGGGAGGAAATGGGCAATTTCAAGCAGAAATGCAGCACAGTCTAGAAATGTGGGATCCTGAAGGACTGAAAAAACTGCTGCCAGACCCCAAAGGGTAAAAGATGAGATGTAAAGACAACCTCGAGTGACAAAGGAGCTGAAAAGGAGTCTTCGTCTTTGGTACAGAGACACCTACTCAGCCTGGTCCACCCATGCATCCTACTCTGGCCTGCTACGTGAAAGATAAAGTTCTATCTTATTTGAGCTTGTACGTGTGGGGCTCTCTTTGCTAGAGCAGCCTAGCTTCCCCTCTAACGCACAACTGCAAAGTCCCTCTGAACACCACTGCTTCCAAGATTGAGCTGCATAGATGATGCCTTGGAGGCCAGAACAATAGTCCAGATGTGGCAATGGGTTGCAATTGAGACGCTGACAAATGAGTAACTTCTAACTTAACCTTGAGTACCTTCTTGTTCACTCAGTCTCTGTAATTACCAAAAGAGGGGATCGAATATGTTTCCTTCCTATTAGGAAGTGTTACGTTTGGGCAAATATCAAAGAATGAGAAGGCCTGAAGGAAATCATAATCTGGCATAGAATGTATGTTGAATTTACAGACAGATGGAGATGCACTGTCGAATTTAGGTACTGACATTCTTCCCAAGCCAGTTCAGTTCCTTAAACATTGATTGGAAACCAGAGAGATTGAGAGATGCCCTGTTTTCACCCTCAAGAAAGTTACGATTGATTAAGAGAAATGTGTCAGTGTGCACAAAGTTGTGATACAGTGTAATAGATCCTGCTGCAGAGGAAAGCAAGCAGGGGGTGCTGTGGGAGCACTGATGTGAGATGCCTGCTCGGCTGGAGACAAGGGCTTAGGGCAGGTTTTGCAGAGGAGAAGATGCCTCAGCAGAGGGTTAAAATGAAGGAATTATCCTTGCAAAGGGGAAGGAAATAGTGTTCCAGGCAAAGGGAGGTTGGGTAGCCTACAGTTACATACCCTGCTAAAATTTGGTGGGGCTGAGTTAGGGGGCTCTACAACAGGAAGGAGAGAAAAAACAGTGGGAGGCAGGTAGTTGTCTCTTTCACAGACTAAAACTATAATAACCCATTGTCCTGTGCAACCTTTTGATAAATACCCTTATCAAAGGTTCCTTAAAAAAGCCTAACCAGCACATGTGGAGGCCCTCAACAAGTGCTTCTTAATTAAACTGGTGGAACAAAGGAGTGCTTCCTCTTTATGATCAGAGTGACTATAGAGTACTTGTGAGTCTCCATGAGGGATCCAGGAGGAAGTTGAGAGCTGATGTCCACACAGAAATGAAAATCTCTTAGGTGCCAGGTGGACTGCACTTACTTAGCAGAAGGAAGTCAAAAAATACTCACACTGACGACTAACAGACATTTCTCTCTCACTCCATTACTGAAGATGAAAAGCCAAGGGCGCTTGGAGGGCTCAGTCAGTTGAGGAACTTTCAACTCTTGATATGGACTCAGGTCATGATCTCACAGTTGTGATCTCAGTCATGAGATGGAACCCCGCATTGGGCTCTGAGCTGGGCAAGGAGCCTACTTGAGATTCTCTCTCTTCTTCTGCCCCTTCTCTGCTCCCTTGTGTGCTCTCTTTCCCTCACTCTCTCACTCTCAAAAAAAAAAAAAAAAAAAAACNGTGGTGAAGGTGATGGGGAAGATGGGGTTTATCCTCCCTTCCACTATGCATGAGCCTAGGCAGGGAACAGGCTATGAGAACAGGCAAGAGGGAAGGGAACCTTTCTCCTAGATGCAGGATGTTATAAGAAAAATAAGAGAAGCAATGTCCAGTTAAGGCTATTTTCTTAGTGGATTATCTAAATAATTCAGCACACATATTTTCTTGCTTGATGCATGGGATTCAGTTAAAAAGGTGCCAACCAGCGTTTTATTCAATATCTGTAAGAATTTGGAAATGAATGACTACATTGGTTTGAATCTCAAGAGTGATTCAAATAAAAGTTTAAAAAGAAAAACAAAAACAGTAAGCCTTCCATCAGTATTTACACGTGGTAAGTGAAAACACACTCAACTAAATGAAAACTAAGTTGGGAACCTGGTGTCATCAGCACCATCTCTCCTTAACAGCTCCTATCAGAGGGGGAAAGACACCTGGCCTAACCCTTCCATAGGCATCACAGGTGCACGAGAATCCAATAAGCTACATTTGCAGTGTTATTTTACTTAGACCATGCTGTTGACTGTTTTTGCTCTGTGCTGTCAAGTCTAAAAAAGCCCTCCTTCCCATACTTTCTGTAGGACACACATTCCTTAGCTATTTGTTCCTCTTTCCTCTGGATCCTCCGCATCGTGGCCAGAAAAATCCTTCCAAAACACGAATCTCATCATGTCACTCCTCCACTTAGTTCCCTACAGTGAATTCTCATAGCCTAGGACAGTGGCTCTCAGTGGCTTCTCCACTCCAACACACAGGGCAACTGTCATTCAGATGCAAGACCTCACCCATTGCTGACCAACCCTACCCACCCACCCTCATTTTGTAGAGAAGCAAATACTATCCCAAGTATTTGTCAAGGAAACCTTATGAACATGTAATTAGCTAAATATCTCATTTCTTGAGGGAAAAAATAGCTAAAGACTACCAATCTTTATTTTTTGAGGAGAGTTTTTACCTCTTCCAGCAGAAGCCTAAGGTTCTTCCTATTTCAGGGCCTTTGTTTCCTTCTAAATATCCTTGTGGTTTGCTCTCTTCTTCTAGCTTCTGCACTGTTTCCACCTCCTTATGAAGAACTCTGATGGCCCCCCGCCAATGTTATCTATTCCTTTACACTCTTCATTGCATTTTCTTAATTTCTGCCTCACTGCACTTTTCACTCCCTATGATTTTATAATGTACTTATGTGCTTTTTCTTTCCTTCTTTATTTTTCTCTCTCCACTAGGGGAATATAAGCTTTCTAAGGGCAAGACCTTCTTGTGTACTGCTATATTCCCAGTAACGACAAGAACAGTGCATAAATATATTCACTGAATGAATGAATAAATGTTGATGCACTACTCAGTATCCTTCAAGGTAGAATTACTTTTAAACTCAATCTTTCTTATTAAAGTACAACCTACATTTATAAAAGTACACTTACATAATGTAAATACACAACATATGAAAAAGTTTCATACACGGAACACATTGTGTAACCGGCACCCAGATCAAAAAACATTACCAACTCCTTCAAAGCCCCCTCATGCTTCCTTTCAGTCACTAACCCCCACCAAAAATAATTATTATCTTACCTTCTCCAACATGAATGAGTTTTGTCTATTTCTGAACTTTAAAGGGAATCATAAGTGTATTGTTTTGTCTGACTTCTTTTACACAATATGGTGTTTGTGAGATTCATACATGTGTGTAGCCCTAGGTTGTTCATTCTCATTGCCAGATAGTTTTCTATTGTATTAATATACATCATTATGTGTATAATCTTATACGTATTATCATCATAATGTGTTGTTGACAGCCATGTGGGTGATTTTCAGGTAAGAGCTATGGCACACAGTGCTGCTATCAACATTCCAGGATGTGCTTGAGGTGCACAGAAACCCACATTTCTACTAAGCTTGTAGAGTGCTAGGTCAAAGGGTTTGCTATGCATTTACTTTCAATAGACACAACCAGTTTTTCCAAGTATTTGTACCAATCTACATTCCTACCAGTAGTGTAGGAGAGTTCTGGATTCTTTTGAGATATTTGTAATTTCAGTGATTATATGTATCTTTTTCCTAAATATTTCTGGTTGGTTTTGATAGTGTCTTGTTGTTTGCTTTTTTTTTCCATTTCTTTGATACTTCACATGTAGGTATGTTCTGATATATTCTATATATCTGATATATTCTATATCAGATAATCTAAGTCTCTGCAGCTTCCTGAGTCCAAATCTTTGATTGGCTGTTTCTGCTGATTTTCAAACATGGTGGCTTGTTTGGTAAGCTTTCCTTTTTGTTTTTTTGGTTTTGGTTTTGTTTCATGGTGTTTTTTTTTTTTTAAATCATGAGCTTCTATTTGCTTGAACTTAATCTTGGGGAATTTAAGTAGCCTAAGCTTAGGATGGCTTTCTCCATCTTCAAATTTGCAAAAGCTTCAGATGCCAGAACCAGTTAATTTAATATCTTGGCTTGATATTTGCCTGGCCACAGAGGTAGTATAAATTTAAACCCTAGACACTACACAAGAGTAGATCTATGGTAGCAAATTCTCAGGGGATACTTTCGTTTTTCTGCTTGGAAGAGATAGGCCAGTTTCATTGTCAATTTCTAGCCCCTGCTTCTCAGTGAGGGTGAGCCTCCTTACAGTGTTCTAAATGTATGTGGGATTGACCTGTTCAGCAGCCCATGCCGCATAGGCCTGAGGCCTAGTATACCTCATCTCTGTATGTGAAATCAGTCTTCAAAGCTCTGTTTTATTGGGAACTGCATTTCTCTCCCCTACCCCACTCAGGCTAGCCCAGCTTTCTGCATAAGCTTACCATTCTGTTTTTAGCTTCAAATCACTGGGATTTTTTAATTTAATTTAATTTAATTTATTATGTTTTGGGAGTTTATTGGCCTTTGAAAATTTCTCTTACTATCTTGCATATTTAGTAATGTAGTTTTGTTGTTTGATTTTAATGTATCTACCACCTAGGTATTTATTAGTGGGAGAGCTTTTCAAAACACCCAATCTGCTGTGCTCCCAAAAGCCTAAGTCTATGCTTGATTTCTTAACTTAAAAAGAAAATATTTCTTCTTCCTGTTCCCTCTCCTCTCCTTCTTTCCCTTTCCTTTGAAGAAGCGGCATGAATCAGGTTACAGAGGGGTGGGCTGAAAGACAGCAGGGCCAAGGAGGCGACCATAGGTTAGGAACCAAGGAGGCAGTGGTATGGAAGAGGTGACAGTAAAACCAAGAAGGCAGAAATAGGGCTAAGGACCAAAAAGAGCATGATCTAAAGAGAAGCAACATGCACAGGATTGAATAAGCACATATATTCAAAATAATGGAAACCAAGTTTCTTAATGTCAGAAAAAGGATTAAAAATATAAAAGAGGGAAAAACTAGAAAGATCTCTAAGGTGCTGGATTGGAATTGGAGGTATCAGTGTGAGCTCATGGTGTTTTAAAATAGGTATGTAAATAAATATCTATGTACATGTATGTATACATATATAATTTGTAAGTGATATATTTATATCTTAGTTCTGTCCACTGATCCAATATAAATAAGTGCATCACACACCAAAACCTTGGTTTCTAAATACCATTCTACATTATAAGGAAACAGGTCCCTTGAGGAAATAACTAATTCTGGAGTGCCTGGGTGATTCAGTTAAGCATCTGACTCTTGGTTTAGACTCAGGCCATGATCTCATGGTCCACAGTTTCAAGCCCCATATTGGGCTCTGTGCTGGCAGCACAAAGCCTGGTTGGGTTTCTCTCTCCCTCTCTCTCTGTTTCTCTCATAAAATANAAAGCATCTGACTCTTGGTTTAGAAGAGTGATCTCATGGTCCACAGTTTCAAGCCCCATATTGGGCTCTGTGCTGGCAGCACAAAGCCTGGTTGGGTTTCTCTCTCCCTCTCTCTCTGTTTCTCTCATAAAATAAATAAATAAACCTAAAAAAATTTTAAGAAGAGAAAATAACTAATTCCAAGGGTGAGTCAAGGAAAATATGAGCCAAACCCGGACTATCTTATTTGACCAGAATTTAAGGAATGTTCAAAGAATGACAAAGAGATGTCAAAGCAACAGAGAAACCAACTTAAAGAGGTTTCTACTCTCTTCTTCTAATCTCAGACATTATAAGCATCAAAATAAATACTGATTTGGGCACCTGGGTGGCTCAGCTGGTTAAGCATCCAACTCTTGCTTTCGGCTCAGGTTATGATCTCAAAGTTTGTGGGATCGAGCCCCATGTCAGGCTCTGTGCTGGCAACATGGAATCTGATTGGGATTCTCTCTCTTTTCTCCCTCAATCCCTCTCTCAAAATAAATAAATAAACATTTATATAAGTAAATAAGCAAATACTGATTAAAATCTATAATTGAATCAAATGAACATCCATGAGTCCTGACTGATATATATGTATGAATGAAGAAGGATAATTTCTCCCTTATGATAGAAAGCCAACTAATGAATACAGAATGAATGATGGAAATAGAAAACATCTTCTGGCAATCAATATACTAGCAATTGACTAAGGCAGAAGTTGCCTTGAAGGTAAAGCCTAGTGGGTGATGGTTTGATGAGGAACAAGATAAATACTCATCAATTACAAAAGGAAAAGGGTAATTTTGCAGTAGAGAAACCTGGAAGTCACCATCATGACCAAATGGCTCAGGTTAATATCAACAGTGATGAGTCAGTTCAATAACATGTGGTTTCTGATGTGATAAGCCACCCAGAGCACAGCTGTATTCCTGCAAAAAAATGCATGTTCAAGCCTAGTCATAAGGAAACACTAAGTGGACACAGACTGTGGGGCATACTAACACTCCATTGTCCGGTATCATAGCCACTTGGCCACATGTGGCTACTGGGTAGTTGGAATGTGACTAGTTCTGAGATGAACTATGCATATACTGTATGAAAACTCTGTATGAAAAACAGAATGTAAATATACAATTTTTAAATGATAATACTTTGAATACAATGGATTAAACAAGTATATTATCACTATCAATTTCATCTGATTCTTTTTACTTTTTCTAATGTGGTTACTAGAAAAGTTTAAACTATTCACATATTTCAGGGGTGCCTGGCTGGCTCAATCTGTAGAGCATGTGACTCTTGACCTTGGAGCTGTGAGTTCAAGCCCCACATTGGGCATACAGTTTATTTAAAAAAACACACACATATATATAATATGTACACACACACACACACACACACACAGTTCATGTATTGAACAATGCTGTTCTATAGAAAGAATGAAAGGACTGCACTGTTTAAAACTATCATGGCTGAAGAACTATTCCAAATTGGAGGAGACTAAAGAGACAAAACAATTAAAGGTACAGTCTAGGTCCATCCAAATTTCCTGAAGACCAGATTCAGGCATTAATTAATTCTTTGTAAGAATACTATATATATATATATATTATATATATATAAACAGTTGGGAAGTCTGGGTGGAGGAAATACAGGAATTTTTTTGTTCTATTCTGTTAACTTTGTGTTAAGTTTGAATTTTTTTAGATACAAATATACTCATGGGTAAAATCAAACCTAAAAGAGAAGTAAGTAATGAAAGAACTACAACTCCCCAACACCACAGCAATGCATCACCTTTATAATCATCATTGTCACATCAGTACAGTGGCTCGCCATGCTCTGTGATTGAGACAATACATGATGATTTGTATACAACTCTTGACTGGCAATTAAAATTCTACTATGTTCTCTCTCATTCAAGAAAACAAATCAGAATGCAAGAGACAAGATGGATTTATAGAAAAGGCAGCCTTGAATCTTCTCTAATTTATAAAAGAAGCAATGCACCTATAAATCTTGACATTTCAACTAATATTAATATCAAATTGCATATGATAGTCAAGTATGCTACCCACTCTACAGTTGAGAAACTTGGCTTAGATCAATTGTTCCCTGCCACTTCAGTGGTGAGACATCTCATATTTTAAATTTTTCCCCAGAAAAATAGTAATTCCATGGATTTTCACTTAATCTACAGATGAGGTTTGGTTAGATATGAATCCTTACTGACTTTGAGTTTTAGACTATCCATACCCTAGAGATCTATGGTGCACATATTGGGAATCACCAGATAAGAACAAAAACCCCTTTACAATTAATTTCATACTAACTGTTCTGAGCTACGTGAGGTTATCCAGACTCATCAGGCTATTGGAGACCACCATTATTTTGCTCACATCTTCTTTATTTCAGGAGTAACTGTCTTTCTCCTTCCTACCTTCTTTAAAAGCTCTTCTAGGGGCACCTGGGTGGCTCAGTCGGTTAAGTGTCCGACTTCGGCTCAGGTCATGATCTCACGGTTTGTGGGTTCGAGTCCCGTGTTGGGCTCTGTGCTGACAGCTAGCTCAGAGCCTGAAGCCTGCTTCGGATTCTGTGTCTCCCTCTGTCTCTGACCCTCCCCTGCTCATGCTGTCTCTATCTCTCTCTCAAAAATAAATAAAACATTAAAAAAATTAAAAAAAAATAAAAGCTCTTCTATTCTGACTTAGGGTTATTAGATTCCAAGTCTCTGATTAACACAAGACAAAATGAATTTATTGAAAGAATTGAGGATGATGCACAAGATAGAAGGAATATTAGAAGACTCAGTCACAGAAGGGGCAAGAACCAAGATAGCTCCAGAGATTCTGGTGGAAGGAACCAATCACAGGTGCTCTTACCATGGGGATGACTCCAGTTAAATCAGATTTTGTTTCCACCTTTTATCACTCTATTCAAGCTCTCCTCAGAGGGAAACTCCTCTTGGCCTAGGACATGTGTACTTGGTAACTCACTTACTGGCAAAGAAGGGCAGGGTCTCTTGACTTGAGAGTGCCATTTAATGACATGAATGGAAGACAGGTAATTAACCTCCCCAAAACCCCCAAGGAAAATGGATTCTGTACAGCAACAAAATTAACAAAATTTACCTCTGTAATCTTTAAGACTTAATTCAAGCAATACGTTTATCAGGTAAAATGATGAAACCACACCAAATCAAAAATATAATCATAACTTCCCTCATAAAAGTAAGTCGATGCCAATGTAATATAATGTAATTGTATAGACTCCTATTCTCCACTCAGCTCTTATTCCAAAACTGAGGTGGGCTAAAATTCTTATCTTCTTGAGAGAGGCTGGGAGAAAGTTTAAGTTAGACAGTAACTGCCTTATAATCATTTGGGACTTTCTTAGTTCTGTGCATAGGGCAATTCTGTTTGTGATAGTGGTCTATTTCTTGCATAACAAATAATTGAAAATATTTTCTTTTCTATTACATAGTGACTGAAAAAACAACTCTAAATATTGTTTTTCACCAACCTCATAATAATAATACAAATGTTTTTTAAGTTTTAGGCTCCAATTTTTGTGTTAATGTGAGGTTTTACTATGTATACCCATACATATGTATGTATGTATGCATGTATTCATCCATCTATCCATCCATCCATCCACCACTCACTCACCCATTCTTCTATCTATTGATCAACCTATTTATCTATCCATACATACATCCATACATCTAGCATCGCTATAGAATAGCAAGAAAGGAAATACACATTCTGTGCTATTTTTCCCTTGAAACATCAACTCATCTGTTGATGTTTAGCTCTTTGCCAAGTTCACTGACAGGACACAAGCTTTCATTCCTGAGAGATTTGGGCCCTTGGTAGACCTGCCTATGTAGTTTTGTGACAGTCTTCCATTAAGATTCAATGCAGCATTTTCTGTCTCCATCCTTACTTCTCCCTACTCTACATAGCAGCCACCTTACTTTACCTTGCTACCCTGAGTCAACCAGCCCAGCTGAAATACAATACCTTTTGGAGTGGTTGCCTCATGGCATGAAGAATCTGAAAAGGTAAGGCAGCATTCACAGTTTCCATTTCATGGGTACGATTTTATCTCCTGGTCAAAATGGAACCCTGAGTCATAAGGACAGGAAGCACAAATGTGGCTAGGAGTCATTAGATGTAATCTTGCAAGGCATCACTCCACTCTAGATGTTGGTTTCAAAATGTATGTATCTTGGTCATAGAAAGTAGGAAAAGGAAAAGAGCCTATATATTGATCTCTGACTTATAGCAATCTATAGGATAGCACACTAGCTTTATAGGATGTTGGATTCAAACAAGAATAGCCATGTTTAATATTCCATACCTCCACTGTAGAAGAGTTTCTACTTCTGAGGGTTGAGAAATGTGATAGTACCGTTGATTTCCATAAGCACCATCTCATTGCCCTTTATTCTGCTGTGATGTGCACCGGGTGGTCTAATGTTGCACAGACCATCATGACCCTACATAAAGCATTGGTTTGCTGGCAGAGGCATGATGGGTGAGGATATCAAATCCAAATCCTCTTAGGATCCTATCATATAGGTATTCTTATTTTTTTCCATTTTACATATGATTAAACTGAGATAATAATTTGCTTGAGGTCACATAATAAGTAGCAGAGACAGGATTCACACCCACCCACTGTCTGGATGATCTTAATCACTAAGCCTCTCTTTAGAGAAGTTAGGTGACTCAACCAATGAACTAAACACAACATTGGTCCTTTAATTACTGCCTTATCACTCTATACTCTCTGCTATACTACCTGCCTGCTTGGAGGGTGCTAGCAAGAGAATACCAAGGACTTATAATCTGTAAGAAAGAAAGAGTAAACAGTTTTTACATAACCATTGAAAGTACTAAACATATCATGCTGTTTATCTTACAAAGATGAGATGTGAAACCTCATTAATTTTTAAGTAGCATAGATTTAGTAGCATAGATTTTCACCAAACAGAAGTAAACTGAAATCACTGTCACCCTCCTATGTAAAATCTGTCAGTTATTCCTCACTATTTAAAAAAAAAAGAAAAAAAAAGTCTAAATTCACAGCCAGGCAGACTTCATGAACTGGCTTCTACCTACATCACCGCCCCTCCCCAGCCCCATTGCCCCTATTGTACCTTCACTCCAGACTCCAAACATGCTGAACTAAAAACATACTTTCCACATCCCTGGACATTTGCATAAGCTGAACTCTCTACCCAGAAAGTCCTTCTCCTATGGGTTTAGGCCTGTTTTCCTGGATGCCCTGGCCCACATAGTTGTATTAACCAAGCTTTTTCTTTATGTCTTGATGCTTTGGGGTCTTGCCTCCCCTGGAAGACTGCCTCTGTAAGGATGAGCTGGTTCCTAGAGAGCAAACACTAGCCTAGGAGCATGCTTTTTGCATGTGACAGTCAATCCAGAGTCCATATCCCTAAATGCCTTCTTTATCAGCTCTCAACTGCTTGCCCTAATCACTCCTGGACCAGGTACCAGACAACCACCTTCTGCCCTAGAGTCCACTGAAATTACTCAAGTAAGCCATCCTGCAGTTGCTTACTTTGCTTTGCCCAAACACAAGAAAGGTTCTTGCCCACATTCCCACCTCCCCCACCTTCTGACCAACCCTGGTGTTTTCCCATGTGGCCCTCTGTGACATGTCACACCCCCTTTTTAGGGATCTGTGAGTATAACAAAGTATCTTGCAATGGCAATCACCTCCTGATTGGTTGGCCTCATTACACCTAAATAATATCAAAACCTACACTTCAAAACATGGTGAATTGATTACCCCTCTCTTTGCTACTGCAATACCATGGACATGTTGCTATTCTGGAAATCACACCACAATCCTTTGTTGAAGTATCGCTAATGGCAGCCTATGAGCTTCCTGAGAAACTTTCATCTTCATATTATCAGCATCTACTATGCTGCATGCCACAGTGTAGGCTCTCAATAAATGCTTGATAAGTAAAGCAATTAATTAATTAATTAATTAGTCCTAGAAGCCACTGCATGTCAAGTCACTCGGATTCAAATCTTATCACTTTTCAATTAGCCTCTCCACTTATTACATATATAAATCCAGGCAACCAATTTTATATAAATTGAAACTTAACTCCTTAGTACATATGACCAGTTAATGTAAGTGTGGAACAATGCCAACCATAGTAGCACATGTCCAAGTTGGAAAAAAAAAAGTTTTACAACTGTGAAATATTATTATTAGGTACAAAAATGTGTGTGAAAGAAGTTCTGAGCAGAAGTGCAGAATGGAGCTTTATTGCCTCAATTTTATACCTTTCGTCCCAACCCCATGAATCTGAGGGTTCATAAATTCTATTTGGTGATAACTTACAACAGGAAGAAATGATCTCCATATATTTAAGCTTTGATGTATAACAATGCTTAAATTGTAAGTGATCTCACGGTATGTAGTTTCAGCCACCATATTTTTTAAAGAGGAACACAAATCATGTGTGACTGATGACCTACTATGTGTTGGGACCTGTACCAGGTGTAAAATGTATTTCTAAGGTTAAGCCTCATGATAATCTTCCAAGTGAGGCACTATAGCAGCCTTGTCCCTTCAGAAACACGATGTTGAAGGAAGCTCCAGCCTTCTATCTGACTTGAAAAGGGAAACAAATCCACATGAAGAATAGCCCTTGTTGATAGGAGATGGAAGGGAGGTCCTGGAAATAGAAAATGAAACAACACATGCCTCTACAGGAAGAAGACAGAAACATTCCAGAACACATATGCGTATGTGGGAAAAGACACCAGTGTCTGGATTGAGATGATATAACAAAGAAGTGGTCATCCAGTGTACACAGGGTCCGAATGGGCAGGGCCACCTGAGGGGCCAAGGGAAATGACTTAGGAGTTGGAGATATCACCATATGTAGCTGGCTTTCTGCTTCAGTACTAGCAACCCCTAAATACCTGAGCCATGGCTGATACATAATGTTACACTCCATCAATATTTGCAGAATGAACATTTTTCAAACAGTTCAAGTCGTTATTTAAGTACAAATTTTAATGCAAAATTATCTGGTTGTACCAGTGACAAACCCTTGTTAGGATTTCATAAAAGCAGATCCAAAAACCCTATTGTCATGGCTCTTGTCTGTCATCTTGGGAGGTGTAGCTGTTTATTTGAGAAACAACAAGAGAGGTAGTTATTTCTAAAGTATCCACTAGGACATATAAGGCAAAGCAAACAGAACATGTGTAGGTATCCATCAGCTGTTTTCATTTTTTATTAATGTTTGTTTTTTCTCTACCGGCATTAGGAAAGTCAGTGGCTTCCCAGTTATGTTTATTTTCTGAGGAGATGCCCCCACGGGCACCTCAGGGGCAGAAGAAGAGACCTGGGTTTCCCGCTTCTATGTCAGCCAGGACAGTTCCAATTTTAATTCATACGGTGAGCCTCCAGGAAAGCTATTATTCCAACAATAGTAATAATTGACAGAGTTGGGTTTTTAAATTTCATTAGATGTGAGGGTCCAAATATTGATACTGCCACTTAGTAACTGGATCTTAGGCACGATATCTTGCCCATCTATGCTTCAGTGTTCTTGTAAGAGGGTCATGAGAATAGTACATAACTGAGGGTTGTTATAAGGATTAAGTACATAGAAAATGCCCTGTGTGTGTTAGGTTCTATCACCATTACCTCATTTAATCCTTAAAATGGCCCCTCTGAGGAGGGCAGCATTTCTGTCCCCTTACATGGATGAGACAAGTGGGGCTCACAGAGATTTAGTGTCATGCTCAAAGCCATAGTCCATAAAAGTCAGAGCTGGGATTCAAACACGAATCTAGGTGACAGTGGAGCCCTTACCTTTACACAGAGGTGAAGTGTAGGTGAAGTCCACAGATAAAAAGAAATTTGAAAATCACAAATTTACTTCAAGGAGGACACAAAGTTCAAGTTGCCTTTTTTTTTCTTAGGATGTTGACTTTTTAGAAGTTTAACATTTCAATGCTGCTGAAATAAAATCAGCTACTTTAAATGGCATGTGCATCATTTCCAAACAAAGGGAAGAAGACATGGAATGATATAAATTAGCGTGGGAAGAGAAGCAGAAAGATGCAGATAGATCAATCATGCCGCTTACATTAGCAGAAATACTGCAAGGACCCTCAAGAACGCACTTATAAATTCATTTCGAAAACTCCTTACCTGGTTTCTCCTCTTGCAGTTGCTACCGCTTATAGTGTGCGCTGCATTAAAAGAATAAAAAAACATGTCTTCCATGTAGGCTCAGCAACACCCTTGACTTCCTGGGCTAGCCAGGAGCACAGGGAGCTTTGCAGCACACAGCCTCATCCAGCCTTCAGATGGCTACATCAGGTCCTACAGGGATAGTCCTTTATCCTTCATATTTGGAGGAAAAAAATGTGTTTCCTTTTATGGGGTCATGGTGTTGGCCCCTATTTATCTCTCTCCATTTTACTTTGAGATATTATAAATAATAAAACAAAAATCATTTCCTAATATAAAAGGAGTTACTGAAATTTCCTGGTCTTCCTTCATAGTTTTTGGCCTCCCCTCAGATGTCCAAACTTCCTAGGTCAGTAGGGTTTATGAATCCCCCACAAAGATTCACCATATCCACCCTCACTGAGCTGTGCAGTGTCAGTAAGATTTTTTCCAGAGAAAAGTAGAATAGCTGAGTTCAAGTTCTGCCTCTACTAAGTGTGACTTTGGATACGTTGCTTTAGTTCTCTCAGTCCCAATTTTAACAAACTTAAAAAAAGAAATGATAATAATCATTAATCCATCCACCCAGTTACATTTACTAAGCACCTACTGTATTTTAGTATCTGCGAAAATGAAGGTGAACAGCACGAAATCTCTAAATTCACCTGCTCGCAATCTCCATCAGGAGACAGACATCTAAACAAATTAGGGGTGAAGAAAAAAGGAGGGACCCTGACAAGAGATGTTTCTGTTTGAAATAGCAGCTATGTGGTGCTCGCTTCAGCAGCACATATACTGAAAGAGCAGCAGTGGAAGCAGGAGGAACTGACCACGAATAAGAGATTCCTTAGTCGGAAACCACACGTCTCTACCTTACAAGGTTATTGGGAGGTTCAAATGACAGAAGGAATTTGAATCCTTTGAAAACTCTAAAGAGCAATATCCATGTGTGGCAGATGCTGCAGGTGCCCTGCCCATATCCACTGCCTTTGCCACTTCAGAGCAGACGGGGGACTTAGAGCTCCAGCACCTGCACGTCTCTGCCTGGGGGACTGTTCCTGCCTCCGGAGCCCGCCTGCTCTGCCACCTGTCAGCAGGCGGCGTGTGCCAAGGAATCGACGGCCACCACCACCCCACACCCAGAGCAGTCCTTAACCAAACAAGCAACACTACTCCTTCAGCCCTCAGGTGGAATAACCAAGGCCTGAGTTCTGTACTAACTGCCAAAATTTCCCCAGCAGGACTGAGCCCCTGTTGTCTATAGGAGTAACTTGCTTGATGACAAGCCATCTATTGGCCGCCTTCCCCTCCTGTGTCGCTTCCCTACTCCCCGACTGGGGTTTTCTTCACCTGCCAAAGAACTACTTGCACATGGATCCTTATCCCAGTGTATGTGTCTGAGAGAACCCAAACGAAGACAAGATGTAAGCCGTTTTTTATTATTATGCTATATCATTTTGAAATGTGGCCATAATTACACACACTATTTTGCATGGGAAAAAGCACGGTTTTGTATTCATAAATCCTCTTCTGCATAGTTAGGATTTGATCCACTTTAGCCATTATAACATAACGCCTGCCTAAGAATTTCTTGAATCCATCTGACCCACACTGCTTTGGCTGAAGCTTTTATCTTTCACCCGGATTTCCACAACATTATCCTAGATGCTCTCTCTGGCTCTAGTCTTTCCTCCGACAAATCCATCCTTCTCACCATCTTCACAAAGACAGCCACTAGAAAGTAGTTCTGACCAGACCCCTCTCAGCCCAAACAGCACTATTGTGCAAATTTTAAAAGGCTTCTGTTAGTTACAACACTCTACTTCTATCTAATGGGAAATTGTAACTCTCTGGTGTCTATAGAGCAAGATGCTTAATGGTCACTTTCAAGGAAAGTGACAAAATAATACACAAATCTGCAGTGTCTGAGTTGCATTATGCCCACTTAAATGTGCATCCTTTTGGGCTGCACAACTTCTACAACTGTACCGAACCATCCTGGTTCTGAAAACTCCCTGCCTCACCCATAAACTCCTTGTCGGTTCCTAGCACGCAGCAGGAGTTTCCTTGTTTCCATGCCTTTGTTTATACTGTCCTCTCTGCCTGGAGACACTGGTCTTCTACTCTGTTTCCAGTGATTCTTTAAAACCAAAAGCACACTGTACACCTTGTATGTTAGCCAGTTTGACAATAAATTACATTAAATAAATAAATAAACAAATAAATATTAAAAAAAACAAAAAACAACTGAGCATTGCTTTTTGCCAGAAATCATAGCTGAGTCGCTCTCGTGTAGCCACATGTCCTCTGTGCCTCCTCTAATTCTCCATTTATAACTCAATTTTTACACTTTGAACCCTGAATTAAAATTATATGCTCGTGGGTTTGTCTTCTGTAGTGAGGGTCACGTCTTTCTCCTCTTCGCACCTGCAGCAGTGAGAGGAGGGCTGGCCCGAAGTCAGAGCATACAGAAAGCAGTGGAGTGTGGAATGTGGACATTATGAGGGAAGGGCCTGCAGCCAAACAGACCTGGTCAACTCTTGATCTGTCACTTTCTAGCCATGTGGCCTTGGACAATGATCTCACATCCCTCAATCTCAGTTTCCTTGTTGGTAAAATGGAAATGACATCATTACACACTAAATAAGTCGATGCCTATAATTAGCATAATGTTGGACGGCAGGTGCACAATGCACCTTAATTATTATTTTTATTATATGCTCAATAAACATCTGAGAATGGATGTCCCTCCCTTTATACGAAGCAGGCAGTCCCCTGTGAAAACCATACTTTTTGATTGATCCATCTGCATAGTCAGAAAGGTGGTGAACACTTCACATATGTTAGTATATTTTGTCTACACAACCACTCTCTCTGCTAGAAAGGTCTTACTACTGGCCTACTGCAAATGAGAAAACTTGAGAAGAGTTATCCGTGACTGGCTTCTGGTCACAGGTGAGTGGAGAGTCCGAGGCTGGACCAAATCTGGCCTGTGCGGTTCCCAGCTTGAGCTTCTACCCAAGCTATGAAACCATAAAGGAGCCTCACGGTCCCACTGCAAGTTCCGAAAATGGGGATGCCAGTGGACCAAGAATAGGTGGGGATGTGGAGAGGGAACACGAGGTAGAGCAGCTTGTGCAAAGGCTCAGCTCACTCACCATAAATACTGTTAATTCAAGATGCTCCTGTAAATTCCGAGTGTTCCTGGCTAGAGTCAGGAGATGAGATTAAAAGGGAAGAGTACACACAGAGTGAGGAAGGATCCCAGGTAGGCAAAGATTTCTTTATCTTGAAAACTTTCCAAAAGCAAAGAGGCACTGAAAGGACGGACCCCACCAGGTGCTGATGGGGAACAGGAACAAATGAAGTTCTCATTCACTGTTGATTCGAATGAAAAATGGTACAACCACTGTGGAAAACAGTTTGACGGTTTCTCCTCATGTTAACTGTATACCTGTCACATGACCCAGGTGTTTGTGCAAGAAAAAAACGAAAGTGTACATCCACAAAATGACAAGTGACAACTGGAAACAACCCAAACATTCATTAATAAGAAAATGGATAAAACCAATTGTGCTATATTACCACCATAATACAGTCCTCAGCAATAAAACGGAACAGATTGTGAAGACGCTCAACAACATGGACACACCTCAAAATATGCTAAGTGGCAGAGGTCAGACTAAATGGCAAAAATACTATATATCTTCCTCTATAGTAAGGTCTAGAATAGGGAAAGTTAATCTATAGTGATAAAAAGCAGAACAATGTTTGCCTGTTTGCTTATCGGGTAGGGTTAGTATGACTGAAAAGGAAGCATGAGGGTATTGTCTGAAATGATGGAAATGATCTATATCTTGATAGTGGTGTTGGTTCGCAAGTGCACAATTTTGTCAAAATTCATCCAACTGTACACTCAGATTTTGTGTATTTTACTGTATGTAAAATGTATCTTGAAACAATAAAAGTAGCAAAAAAAAAATAGATCACCAAACAAAGAACTGCCTTTGGTTATATTACCTCAAGATTGGGTGTAAACTAAATTTTATAAATCATATCAATTTAGAGTTCATTAGAAGAACTTGGTTACGGCATTCTTACATTCTTTAACAAATATTATTTGTTTTAACAAATACTTATTTAGCCCAATGCTACCTCTCAGTGCCTGGGTGACTTTGGACAAATGACTCTCGGGCCTCAGTTCACTCATTTGTGAAATGGGGGCAGTAATAGTACCTACTTCATGGAGTTGTTGTGGGGATGGAAAGAGCTAATATACGTAAAACTCTTAGACTTTGTGCCTGCACATGGTAAGTGCTAAGTAAATGTTGGTGATTAATATCATTACCCTCAGTTATGTGCCAGGCTTATAGATTATAAGCACTAATGGGACATAGTTCCAGTTCTAGAAAATGTATGATGTAGAAGAAAGGATGAGCAATAAATACATAAATGAATGTGCTCAGTACAATCATAGAATGTGAAAAGTGCTTGGAGTACATAAATGACTAACTATGTTGGAATGGAAAATCCATTCAAAATGAAAATAATCAAGTTCAGATAGTCATTTACTGTTTTTCAGTATTACTATTGTAATGATGCCTCCTATTCTTGGCATCTGAAATTTGGAGCTCCGGGGCTCAAGCTTGTGACCTTTATTCTTCTGTGTCCTGGCTCATTCCTAGGGGACCTCATTCTTTCATGAGCTGTGATGCTGAGATCACGTCTCTGAGCCCAGCATCATGCCGGAACTCCCACTACTTTTGACATCTCCTATGAGTACATCTAAATCCAAATTCTCCATTCTCAGCCACCCGGAACTGTTTTTCTTGCAGTGTTCCCCATCGTGGAGACACCAGCTGCATTCTCCCAGCTGCCTTACACTGGCCTGCCTCCTTTCCTTTTCTCCTTTTGCATACCCAACAGCCAGCAAATCCGGAAAGCATTCACTCTTTCCACCTAGACTACTACAATAGCTTCCTAAGGGATCAATCACACTGCTTCCATTTTCACTCCCCCAAAGCTATTCTCAGCACAGCAGCCAGATGACCTTTCCAAAACATAAAGTATCCATGGCCTTCCTCTGCTTTAAGCCCTTCGGTGGGTTTCCTTCACACTGTCTTTTCTTTATTTTTTATTTTGTTTGTTTATTTTTGAGAGAGACAGAGACAGAGCATGAGCAGGGAAGGGGCATAGAGAGAAAGGGACACATAGAATACGAAGCACACTCTTGGCTCTGAGTTGTCAACACAGAGCACAATGTGGGGCTTGAAACCACGAAATGTGAGATCATGACCTGAGCCCACGTCAGACACTTCACTGGCTGAGCCACCCAGGCACCTCACATACTGTCTTTTTCATGGCCTAGGAGACCCTAGATGATCTGCTCCTGCACTGCCTCCTCCCTGCCCTCCTCCCCTACCACTCTCTCTTGCTCGCTTCTCCAGCCACACCAACCTCCTTGCTGTCTCTTCAACATGCCAGTCAAGCTCTTCCCTCATGGACTTTGCACATGCTGTTCCCTCTGCCTAGACTGTTTTTCCTCTAGATACCTCATGGATACTTCCCTCATTTTATTCAAATCTCTGCTCAGATGTGAGCATCCTAACTAAAACAACACATCCACCCCAATTTCTAACTGCTTTGCCCTGCCTTTTTTTTCCCCCCTAGTGTCTGACATTCTATTTTATTGGTTTATTGTCCTAGCTTGAATATAGCCTCCTAGGGCAGAGTTCTTCCATGCTTTGGTCATAATCTCGGAGCCTAGAATGGTATCTGTCACATAGTAGATGCTCAATTGGTATTTGATAAATGACTGACTATTACTTTATACAGAGTTACAGAGATCACAAAGCAGTCACATGTACAATATCTTAACAAACCTTCTAACCATTTGTGGGATAGGTTCTGTTATTTCCATTTTACAGATAAGTTATAAGTCTGCTTAATATTGTTTTGAATATTTATTTATTTTGATAGAGTATGTGAGTGAAGAAGGGATAGAGAGAGAGGGAGGGAGAGAGAATCCCAAGCAGGCTCCATGCTGTCAGCCCTGAGCCCATTGTGGGGCTTGATCCCATGAACCATGTGATCACGGCCTGAGCCAAAATCAAGAGCAGACTCGTAACCAACTGAGCCACCCAGTCAACCCCACTTACTAAGTCCTTTGTTCAAGGTCATGTAGCTCTTGGTCACATAGGTCAATCCCTGGTCTTTTGCCTTCAAACCCAGTTTATTAATCATGATCATAAAATATTACTAATTGTGGGAGCCTGACAGTGACCACAAGAAAGCGTGGTTAGGGACGCGGGGATGCACCTGCGCACGGGGCTCCCTGCCTGGGCAAAGCATGCCTGCAAACAGGATGCTCTGCCAGGAGGCCTGCACACAATATCCAAGTTTAATGGTCCGCTCACAAACGAGGGAACATGCCCTCCTTAGAAGTAAGGAGGAGGCTGGAGTTGTGGGCAGGTCTCTTAGTAAACATGTTGTGGTCCCTTCCTCCCTTTGCTCCCCCCCGTCCTTGAAATCTGTTTGGCTACTTGCCCTTAATTGGTAAAGGAATGCATCTTGTAGATTTCAGTTTGTATCCAGTTACTGGGGTATAAAATAAGCCGCAAGAGGGGGTAACGTAGAATTGTTCCTCCAGCCGGAGTTGTGTCTGTCTTTTGTGTGTGTCTTGTCCTTTGTGTCATTTCGTCCGCAACACTAATAATAGTTAAGAGTCTGTTAGTACTCTTCTTGACACCCATAGTATCTCATTTAACAATACTTTGAGGTAGGTGCTCTCATGATTGGCATTTTAGATGAAGAAACTAAGTAACTTACCCACAGTCACAAAGCTGGTAAGTGGTAAACTCTGAATCTGGGTTCTGGACACGGGACTCCAAGGACTTGTTCTCAACCAACAGCCCACTAAGCACAGCCTGTGAAGTAAAGAGAGTTAAGTAAACTGTGGAACACAGAAGGACAAATTTCAAATTTGTTCTAGGACTTTCTGCCATTTGTGAGCTTTTGGCTTTTGGAGCGGTTAGGGGAACTTTTCTCTCCTTTAAGATCATCAAGTGGAAAGCAAGTTGTAGCTCACATGCAGGTTTCTCCTTTTCATCCTCTTTGAAATGTTTGAAACACTTGTTTCAGAATTGTGAGGTCACTTAGGAGTCATGGGCAGGGCGCAAGAATTTCTAGTAGTTTGTCTTTCTTCCTCCTTTGGTTGCTTTCCTGGAGTATTTGTGGTCAAACCTATGTGCTGGTACCCCTTCTGAGCTTCAGATGTCACCTCCTCCTCCTCACCCTATGACATGTCTTGTTTCATAAATTCTCACCTTAAGTTTATCACATAACCTACATTGTAGAACACTCAATTTCTTTCCCTTTCCTTTCTTTTTTTTTTTTCCAAAAGTAGAAATCTATTTGATTGAATGTGATAGCACTAGAGGCAAAAATGTGGCAAAATTTTAAGTGGTGAGAAATCTATCTCAGTTACCTGGATTTTGAGAAGTAAATTGTGATTCCCCGACTCACTTTGTATTGAACTGGACAAGTTAGATGAACTAAAATAACTTTATGCGCTTGTCTTGTCTCCAGTTCAAGCAAGTGTATGCAAGCATTGCCTATTTTCTTCTCTTTCCGGATATTCAGATTCTAAACTTAAAAGTGTGCATGAAGTTACACAAACTTCATGGGTGAGTACCTTCAAAATATCAAACCCCTTAGATCTTAAATAAGCAAGCACTTGGTGGTTGAAAAACAAATCAAGTAATTAGTTCTTTGTAACATAAAGGCTCATAGCATTTATGTGGGCATAGGCTGAGTTCCTTTGGGGCACCATGTGATCTGTTCAACCAGGTAATCCCAATGTCTGGCACATAGTAGGTGTTCACCAGAGTAGGTGCTGAACACGGTAGGTACTTGATAAATATATGTTGAATCTCTAGTCCTGCCTTTTTTTGACAACTTGCAGACTTGACACACACTTTATATGCATTCGTGCATGTACATGCACGCGCGCGCACACACACTCACACACACATGGTTGTGAGCTCCTAGAGGAGAGGCTCTGTGTCTTATTCATCTCTGCATTCCCTAATATAGAACCACCACATAGCAGGTGATAATTAAATGATCACTGAATTGAACAGCACAAAGATTTTAACTTCTGTTACTTGTTTCATCTGCCCTCCCCCCACCCCCACCTTGTCCATTTTGCTCTCAGGCCAAACTGCCTAAAACCATCACATCAATCTAATCAAGTATTTGAAAGCCAGAGACCTTGAAATTATTTAAATCAAGTTCAGAATTACATTTTTAAATTTACTCTGGCCATCTCATAAGTGGATTTAGCAACTAGCTAACTGCCATCCCAGGAGGAAAAAAAAAAAGCATAAGCCTAATGAATGTGGTCAGACATACCGTGTAACAGATGTCCAACGTGCTGCCATGAGCTTAAATCATAAATATGATGGCTGTTTGGCATAGCAAAATATATTAGAAGTGTTTTATCGGTCACTGGGCAACTTGCTGGATGGGAGGGGAATGATCCTGAAAAATGCAGGAGCTCAGTCTAGCAACATCTCAGAAGCAGCCCTGGAGAAACACAGATAATCTGTTTGCGATGATTCATCAAGTTGGTCCTTTGTTTCCCTAATTCGAGTGTCAAGTGCACCCATACAATAAAGAATTGCCAAGACCCGATAAGATTCTCTTCTGGCTGCTGCTTTTCCTGCCCTAACAACTGGTACTATTCATGCCTAAAGCACAAATTGAATAAACAGCCTTGAGGCTGGCAATGTTGGACCGTGTTTTGAATTTTTTGTTTTCCCTTAAAAGGCTAAATCCTATGTGTGTCTTGCCTTCCCCCAAACACACTGCATTGATAGTCACTGTTGTACCAGTAATTTTAACTTTCTTAATACAAAGTGTGGAAGGACGCCTCACAGGTTAAAAATAGTTCCTGTTGTATCATCCGTCGGGCAATGGATTACTGAAGATTAAAAAATGATTGTAATGCCTTTTTTGGCCTTGAGAAAGCTCTTATTGTGCCTATGGTTCAGTTGGCCTGCTGATCATTTCCAACTTAATGCAATCTTTAACGTTATGCTGCTACAGGTGAGGTGTTAAGTAATACATTAAGACAACTATTCTCACTGAGCAATTTCACAGGAAATATGTTTTAACTAAATTAGACATTTAACAAATGCCATTAGTAACTTAACGCAGGAGGGAGAATGGCCTTACAACAAGCTATTGACGTGAATTTCCCAACACAAAACGATAACTTTTAGAAATTTTTAATCGAAGTTCTAAATGTGAAATTATGTACTGTCAGGGCAGTAAATCAATACAAGGAGAACACCAAAGTCCTCAGGAGTCAAAAAAAATAAGCAGTAAACAGTTTTATCTCTAGCAGCCGGAAAGCTTTCCTTAAAATTAGGAAGAATCTACAGGTCCAGTTAATCATGTGGCTGTGACGTGCTGAATGCTTCTAACACTTTAAAATCCTTTAGATGAACACTAGAAACCTCAAAGTTCTGATAAAAATGTAAATTGTGATTTTTAAAACAAGTAATGAGTTAAATAATTTAGATGGAAATTTAAATATAAAGGTGGCATGAGAATAATTGGATTTAAAAAGTAAAACTAAGAGTGTTATCAGAAAGCCTACAATTGCACAACTGAAGTAATAAATAATTTTTTGGAAAAATTATTTCCTGACAGATTTCCCCATGGTAGGAACACAACTGCAAAAGCTATAAATAGGGCTACTGACATTTGGGCAGTTGACTTTTTATCAAAATTACAGAACAGAATTTAGTTTGCAAATTTTCAAATGGCTATCATGCTCAGAATCCAATTGGGTTCTCCTTCGTTTCTACTGATGACTTCATAAAAGATAAATAAGCCCTCGGACCAATAGGTGGGTACACTGCCACGGTTAACTCTCTCGCCCCAGAAATTCTACTCTGCTGAAAAGATAATTTGGGGGCGGGAAGGGGGGAGATGCAGAGGTCTTTAGGACCCAGCAGGCGGCGGCAGGCGGCAGTTGTGTAGATCACTGAGAGACTACGAGGGTCCGGTTCAGTTTTAATTCTGTCTCTAATCTCTGCAACAGCCGCTCTTCCTGGGTCCCGCAGCTCTCCTAACCACTCAGCCGCAGCTGGCAGCCAGGCGAAAATCAGAGCCGCCCGTCCCCCATCACCCACCATGGAAACCCTCCAAGAAAAAGTGGCTCCGGACGCGTGTGCCTGAGGATTCCTCACAAAAGAGGTGCCCAAAATGAAGACCCTGATGGTGAGTCATTTGTTTCAACTCCTCTGAGCAGAGGCGGGGACCCCCGGACGCAACGTCCCCGGGGCGCACGGGAGAGCTCCAGGGCGCCTACCCCTGTGCCGCGAGGTCGCCTGTTACAAAGGGACAACTTTCCACCTGCTCGGTGTCCCCTTCCGGTTCCCTGGTTCTGCCTGGCTCAGAAATCCCGGAGCCGGGATGGGAACTCGGGTTGCCTCGGCTCCTGGATCTCGGGCGAGAGGTCCGGGGCTCTCGGGGAGCTGGAGAAGCGGTGGAGGGGTGGGCGCGTGGTTCGGGGGATGGGGAGGATGCCCGAAAGCAACAGCCTGGCAAAAACTAAGAG
>NW_027531143.1:977501-1133146 GCF_008692635.1 Crocuta crocuta
GTCTCTGTGCAGACTTTCTTGGTTTTCTTGTCGGATTTCAAACTTGGAAGAATCGCCGCGGCAGAGCCCCGCGGGCCCAGAAAGGAGAGTGTAAGGGCTTGAGGTCCCAGCGGCGCAGCTGGGGGGGCAGAGGCCCCTCCTCAAAGTGCGAGCCCACCTCTGCCCTCGCGGCCGGCGCGCTTTCCCTCGCGTGGCGGGGCGCCGCGCACCACCTGCCCTCTGCCGAGGGATCTGCGAGGCGGCGTCCGCCCGGAGCAGCTACGCTCGGGAGCATCCCCTGCCGTACGCGAGAGGACTGCGCCTCTCCTGCCCCGGCTGCGCGCGCGGGGCTGGGGCCCCGGCCACCTCCCTCCAGCTCCGGAGCACCCCCGCCTCCCCGCCACACCGCGCGTCTGACCCCCTCGCGCGTGTCACCGCCGGCGCGCTCCTCCGGGTTCCGCTCTCAGCGGCTCTCCTCTGCTCTCTCCCGCCCGCCCGCAGCGCCATGGTCTGGCTGTGTGTTTAGCGCTCACCACCATGTGCACCAGCTTGTTGCTCGTGTACAGCACCCTCAGTGGCCAGAAGGAGCGGCCCCCGCAGCAGCAGCCGCCGCCGCAGGCAGGGGCGACCGGCAGCGCGCAGCCGTCGGCGGAGAGCAGCCCCCCCTCGAGACCCCGGAGGCCCGCGGCGCCGCGGCCGCTGGACGGATACCTCGGCGTGGCGGACCATAAGGTGACAGCTCGCTCACCGACGCGCACACCACCCAGCCTGGGGATCCCGCACATCTGAGCCTGCCCCCTTTCCCGGGGCTGGGAGGCGCCGTGAGTAGGTGCCGTTCGGAGGCTGGAAGGGGGAGCGGAGCCGCTGGGGTGGGGTGGGATAGTTCCTTCTTGGAACAAATCCTGTTTGGAGGCGGAGGTAAAGTTTTTCAGGGAACAGAGAGGAGATGAGCGGATCCAAACCCCAGTTAACTAACAGGAACTGACCCCGGAGGTAAAACCCACTGAGCCCCAAAACTGCAGCTGCGGGTGCGTGCTGGGTTCCTGCAGCGTCGGGTTGGGGAGCCCAGGCGCGCCCTTGGTGGGAGGAGAGCCGGGAGGGCGCGAGTCACAGCGGGAGCGTTGCCCCGCTGGGAACTGGTGGGTGAGTGGGTAGCTGCCAGGCCGCGGCCGCGGCTCGTGCTCGAAGATTCCCCTCTGATCTCGGCTTCGGATTGCTCTGGGAAGAATTAACCACAGCCTTGGGGAGCGGTCCCAGGCAGGCGCGGAAGGCTGGAGGCACATTGGCTCCATTGGCTTGAAATTCGTCTTTGAGGGCCTGTTTTTCCCTGCCTTCCGGGAAGCCGTTGCATGGCTTGGCTAATAAGTAATAAGATGGATTTTTAAAAATTGAGCCTCCTTTCCTCCAAACAATAAATCTCTGGTTTCAATGTGCAAAGCCTCTGGGAGAATTCTAATCAAGTTTCCTGATTCTGAAAAGATATTTTAATACAGTTTAAATATAGTCCCCCTTATTTGAAGCTGCTAATATGTTTTTATTAAAACACAATTCCAATCTGTATCTGCTCTACGAAGGTTAGAGGGTTTCTTGAAACCACGCTCTTCTGCTTTTTACATTACTAGATTTTATGGTTATGAACCAAAGTAATATTTAGCAGGCGGTCCTTTTGTTTGGGGAAAAAAAAAAAAATTAAAGATTGGTCTTACCCTGCATGAAAAAGTCAAACTTTCTTTTAAGTGGCAATCAAAATATTTCCACTCATTTGTGTAGTGCATATTGCAAAAAAGGATTTTGGAGGGTAAAAAGGAATGGAAGGCAGGACCCAGATGTTGGGGCTGTTTGGATGCTTGTGGAAAAAACAACATACTGTGAAACATGGATGGATGGTTAGATAGCTAGACTGATAGGTATAATGTATAAGAAATGCTAGATATAAAACAGTACTGTTGGGGTACAGAGATGAGAATGCTCACTGTCCTGGAAGGTATAAGGAAATTCTCTTTGAAAAGGTGGAATGTGCACTGGGGAAAATTTGGGGAAGCAAAAAAGAGGAAGGGATTTCATTAGGAAGTGATTTGGAGGTGGGAATGAGGCTGGGGGTAGAATCTTAAAATCAAAAGTAGAGAGGGGCATTAGTTTTATAATAACAACTTCAGTTTTCTCTTGAAGATGTTGATTGATTACACCCTTTGTGTCTGTATGTGCAAAAGCGACTTATAAGGGTTGGAGTTCTAGAAAAGTTTAGGCATCTGCTTCTGACTGGATGGATGCGGTGTTTATGTGTAACTGGTATATGATGAATATATTGAACTTGGTGGATTTTCATAGCTGTTGTTCAGTGAGAATGGCTATATCACTCTTGTGAAGCTTTGATTAATGGGGTGTGAAAAGGTGAATTTGCTGAAAGCTTTGATCTGTCTTTGGGAAGATATTCCTGACTTTCCTTCATGTGTTCTCCTGCCAGACAGACACCAGCTTAGACCCTTGATAGCATAAGGCAAAATATGATTCCCTCATGCTTGTTTTCGAAACAGTGTTTATTCGCACAAATATATTATTGGATTCCGTTTTCAATGTTTCAGAGCTTTATTTCATTAAAGTGAAAAACAGTCCTTTTTGGGAAGGAATGTTCAAAGTCATATATGGGAACTTGACATAATCTGCAATAAAGGGTTTTATAAATTGTAAAGTGTTATATGAATGATAAATGTGTGTGAAAGTCCTTGGAATTCTTAGCAGAGAATTATAAATATGGCCAGGAAGGCCTCTGTATATAATTAATACCAACAGAATTCTTTCCTAGAAAAGCAACATGCCACCAAATTCCATGCTCAAAGGATTCAACAGGGTTTACCCTACCCAAAGCAAAAGAACAAATGCAAAGCTTAAAATCCATGCCTCCTCTCCAGGCATTATCCCAATCGTCCCACTGAACTAAATGTAAACTTCTACTCAAAATGTAATCCCTTTACTGCTACTGTTTAACTGGCTGGAAATTGGGTGATGTTTCATTTCTGATGGCTATAGGGAGGTATATGTGTAAACTGTTTACGGCCTCTCCAAAAGTTGCTGTTTACTTAGGTTTACTTGGGATCTTCCTATAGGCTTACTTAGGCAGAGGTGGAAATTTGTTAGACTATTATTGCTAGGAATTTTTTTTCCCGATTAACATGGGAGACGGTAAGAAATAAAAGATTTTCTATTCTTTTTTATTAAATTTTTTTTAATGTTTTATTTATTTCTAGGAGAGAGAGAGAGACAGCGTGAGCAGGGGAGGGTCAGAGAGAGAGGGAGTCACAGACCGAAACAGGCTCCAGGCTCTGAGCTGGCAGTCAACACAGAGCCCGACGCGGGGCTTGAACCCACGAACCGCAAGATCATGACCTAAGCGAAAGTCAGACGCTTAACCGACTAAGCCACCCAGGCGCCCCAAGATTTTCTATTCTTATTATGTTGCTAGATGATACCCTGATTGCTTTTTTCCCCCACACTCATATCACGCCTTAGAAAAATTATAGGATGTGCTGAATGTGATGACCACCAAGCCATATGCTCCTGCATATTGAATCAGAATTCCAACAGACTTTTTATTTGCTGTTGATTTACAGAATCTGGAGAGAGTTACAGATACCATTTAGGAAAATGTTCACATCCCCATGGCTGGAGGTCCCAAAGTCTGATAAATATGTAGTGTTTATGTTCAGTTACATGATGGTATTAACATTATAACTCTAAGATTAAATTCAACAGGTGGTCCTAATCCCCAGAACCTGAATTTCACAAATTACAGCCTGTCTGTGATGATAGTCTTGTCTCATACGGCTGCAGACTAAATTACTGTTGAGATTAAATCACTATGTGCTTTTGTTGAAAGACATGCTGCAAGTCAAGCTAGTGATGAGCAATGTGTGTTGAAGCTTAAAATATCACTTTCCATGGTCATATTCTCTACTTCCTCGTTCGCAAACGATGTGAGCTGAAATTGTAATTCCAGTGTGACTAAGTGAAGGCTACTTGGAGTTTCTTGTGATAATGAAGACATTTCATTTTCTGTTAGATAGATTCTTTCTCTTCTTTTCCAACCCCTTTCCCCAGACCTTTTCCCACGAATGTTTCACCAACTCATTTCAGTCTTGTTACTTGTCTGTCACTGCAGTTACTCTATCTGGATCCTGCCATTACTATTCTGGTCCCCATTTTGGGAAGCTACTGATTTCTAATCGCATCAGCCAGACATAAGCAAAGAAGCCAATTTTCATAGGTTGGGAAACTTGTATTTAGAACTATAGCCAAGCTCAAGTGTGCACATGTGCACACAGACACACAGACACACACACATACACACACACACACACACACACACACTAAATCAAGCAACCTTCACAGAAAAACTCCAATTCTCCCAGCAGAGTTGAAGGGGGCATGGAATGCATTCTGTTTCCAGTCTGGATCTGGTCTGGGTAGATAAAGTCATTTGCCACCTGGTGGACCCTGTGAAATGAAACTATGAGCTGATTCCCATTTCCAATGGACAGGAGCCCTTATCACAGAAGGCCCACTTGTCACCTGCGCTGCCCTTTTCTAAGATGGCTTATGAAAGAGCAGTGATCAATGAGTTCTGAAGCTGAGCTGCTATCTCCTTGCTTCAGTAGTAGCTCCCAGGAATGGATTTTACACATACTAATAACATTCTTGTCCTTGGTTCTTTCCTTCCTTAAGCACTCAGTTATTCAGACAAAATGAAACTGCTTGGAGGCAACAGTATGTTTGCTATTAATTCACAGATGTCCAGTTGCAGTGATAGGACAAGTCAATGCAAGAGTTGAAAAAATAATTCAAAACTAGAAAAAAAAGCACATATAATATAACTTATTTTGGAATTATACCCTAAGTATTCTTCCTTTAAAAACATATAAATTCTCAAATACAAGGTTGTACCATTTATGAGATTCTGTTTTACAATATTTGAGGCATCCAAACAATAGATAATTTGGATCTTAAATTCAGAGTGACCTAAGTTTTAGTGCTCAAGTACTACAAAATGTAATCTGCCAATGGTGATGAAACCATGTTATCACAAATTGTCAACCAAAAAGAATTATGAAATGAACTATTTTTGTTGGGCGAGGAGTTGCAATAATGTGATTGCTTTTAACAGGAGAAGTGTTCATGTAACACTTACTGAAATACATTATCTTTCTTAATTCTGAGAGCCAGAAGTATTTCTCCAGCTTCCCAAGGAGTAATGCCAAGATACTCCCATGCCAAAGCCCAGACCATACCTGGTAAATGAGTCTGAGCTGGCTCCCTCTCCACTCCTGGCCATTCTGGTCTCCTTGCTGATCCTGGAATATTCATTTTGCCTCAGGGCCTTTGCACTAGCTGTCCCTTCTCCCTGGAAAGCTCTTGCTCAAGATCTTTTACATGGTTGGCTTCTTCTGGTCATTCAGTCCTCAGATCATACATCATCCTCTTGTGGATCGTGCTGTTTATATAGCTCTATCCTTAATAATCATTCTCTATCATATTAGCCTGTTTCCTTATATTAGTTAACAAGATCTGAAAGAATCTTAAAGTCTGCTTATCTATTGTTTGTCTTCCCCCCAAGTAGAATCTAAATGCTGTGATAGCAAAGTATTTGTACATCTTTTTGACCAGCTTAACTCCAGGCCCTAGAATAATACTTGACACTTAATGAGCGCACAACAAGTATTTGTTGAAGGAAAAAAAGAAAGCAGAGTATCTGCGGAGAGGGGTTTGTGGAGAGAGACAAAGCTACCTCACCTTATGTAAAGTCCTTCCTCTATAAGAAACATCATTGCAGTTTCAAGGCCCTAGTACGTATGTCTCATCCTAACTAATTTGGTTTACTACTGCTACTACTATTACTAATAATAATGGGAAGGAAGATGAAGAATGAAGAAATGATTTATAACATAAGTGTCTTTGGAAATGAGATTTAGAAGTTCACATTATATTATTATTTTTTAAATGTTTTTTATTTATTTCTCAGAGAGAGAGAGAGACAGCATGAGCAGGGGAGGATCAGAGAGAGAGGGAGACACAGAATCTGAAGCAGGCACCAGGCTCTGAGCTAGCTGTCAGCACAGAGCCCGACGCAGGGCTCGAACCCACAAACTGTGAGATCATGACCTGAGCTGAAGTCGGACGCTTAACCGACTGAGCCACCGGGCGCCCCTAGAAGTTCACATTTTAATAGTCTTCCCTTTCAACTCTTATTCACATTAAAGTTTTATTTGAAATGTTTTTAATCACCATATGTAGTTCTGTAGCTAATTTGTTTCTGGGTTTTTGAACTACTCCTAGTCCTTAGTAAATATTCATTGAAGGTCTAATAGTTGCAAAATTGGGTATTCTGGAGGAAGAACACGGTGCCTACCATCAAAGAATCTTTGATCTAATTGGAGAGAAAAGACAAAGAAGCAAGAAAGGTTAAATAATCAAGCAAGTGCTGAATAATAATATGAAACCGGGAAACAATAAATCAAGGCATTGACACTAAAAAGGAGGCAATTTCTGTGATCTTTCTTATCTATAAAATAATTCAAATACCTTTATTTAGAAGTTATAAAACTTTCAAACTATAATTTCATTTTTTAGCCGTTTTAATATATATGTGTGTAGTGTCTCTCTCTCTCTGTATAATATATGACATGCAATGAATACTTAGTAAACAACTTGGATATCAAAGCAGCCTCAGAGTGGATAGATTTTAAATTGAAAATGTTCCATCTCTTTATGGTTTTCCTTTGGCATGGCATAGGGTGGCCTGGATTCTTGAAGGTCTCTAACTTTATTACTCTGTTCAACGGTCTCTGTCACATAGGGTGACCGTGTTTTTCAAACCAAATTCCATAACTCATGGTATGATAAATTTGTGTTGGCCACAAGACAGAACATTTGCCATCAGATCTGTCCTGGGAACATGACATCTCCTACAGAGGGGATTTTCCATAACCCCGAGGGTCAAGTGGCAGTGCAATTGAAATGCCAAAGCGAAGGAAGATTGAAGACAAGAAAAGACTACAAAAAAGTAAAACTCCTCATTAATCAGCAAATCATTAAAACCTCCTGTACATCTACTATATACTCTTTGAGCAGCAGTGAAGGATCTTAACTATATAAACGCAAGGAATGATTATTTCTTAGATAATAACATTGTTAGCCATACCTTATAAGCCTGATTCAAGAAAAGAATTCTCATGGGAGTAAGTTTATGATCAAATGACTGATAAAAACTTGAGGGTGGGGATATTTATGAGATGTATGCAGATTCTTCTTCACGAGCTCTTTTAGTCCTAAACTCTTAGTCTAGGCCTGGGACAAATAAATATTTTTCTTGCATACTCTATTCAATAGGGTTTCCCAAATAAAAGTCATAGGCATGCATATTCTTTTGGTTTAGACAGCACGTCCACAGGGAAGCCTTCGCTGACTTCTAGCCCAGTGAAATCTGAGCTGTGTGTTTGGTCTTCATAGTCAGGGTCCCATGATAATACTTATTCCAGCTTATTGTTATTTCTTGTCTAAACCTGTCTGCCTTCACTGCTCTACAATCAGACAGGCTGGGGCATTTTTTCTCTTTTTTGTCATTGTGTTCGCAGCCTTTAATATAGTTTAATATAGTGTTTGGTATATGAAAGGTCTTTAGTAAGTGTTGAATAAATGAGTGTATCTATATAAAGATTTTAAATTATTTCTAAAATAAGCCTACCTGAAAAATTTCTAACCATGTGGCAATACTGAAAAGGAATATTACACATCGTAAATATCTCTCTCTCCTGCCACCATTTGTAGTTCTGTAACTGTGGCATTTCTGTTCTTGAACTAATCAGATCTATTTGAATTTTGAGCTGGAAGAAAAACTTGAAAATTACTACAAGGAATTCACAGGTGCTCATGTGATTTGCCCAGAGTCACCGGTGAGTGGCGGAGCGAAGGCGACCACGTGGATCTCTGACATGAATGTCATTAGCATAAGGAAAATTCAGTGCCAGTTCTAAGCAATGAATGACTCAACATTATTTGAACAGAATTTATGGAAATGAAGAGCCTAGGCCTACCCAGTTATTGGCAAGAAATAAATATTTAAACATCTCATTATTCCAAAATGAATATGAGAATATGCCTGTGGATGGTTCAAAAGAGCTTCCACCAACCACTGGCTTAGAGATGGGGACTCTAAAGCCTTCATAAAATGCAGGGCACCCGTGTAATTAGAACAATTGGCAGATCTGAGTGGGTTTGCCTTTAAAAAGTAAACCAAGCCAAAAGGAGTGCCTTGTTATTTGCAAAAAATGTCATGACCAGATCACTCATTTAACTGAATTACCTTCTCCACAGTGGGGAAGAAAGCAGCATTGGAGACTCAGTTAACCAAGTGTTTAAAGCATTGCCATTCTGCAAGTAACTATTAACTCCTCCTAAATTCTGAGATGCAATACTTACTCTGAGGTAGATTTACTTAAGGCAGATAAGAAACCATTTTACCCGTAGTATGGAAAATTAACCTTGATCATTGTTATAGCTCAGTATGAAAATGGAACTTTTTTTTTTATTATATTCTCGTTTAATGGCTGAGAAGGTGTCCGTAGTATTCCTGGGAACGTCACAAAATCTGAGAACACTCTGGCAGACTGAAATGCAGAGTTAAACCATTTTTTTAATAAGAAAGCATATTCTGGAAATTAATTGCACATATGGGACCTCTCCACTGACTAAACTGCATTATTGCGTTTCTGATTTACAGATCTGCTCGTTTTCCTTGCATGCCTCCAATGGCTTCCCATTGCCTAGAGGATCACGTTCAGACTCCACAGGAAGGCTTACAAGCCCCAACAGAGTCTGTCTGGCCTAGTTCTCCAGCCTCACTTCCCCCCCGCCCAAGCTGCACACACCCAGGGAACACGTCTTGCTGTCTCATGCTTCCCTGCTTTTCCTCCATCATGGAATGCCCTTTCTCCTTTTATCTACCAGGTAGAGAACTAATCATTCATTAAGATCCACCTTAAACATCTCCTGCATATCCTTTCCAAAGTTTCTCAAATGTAACCTCTGTGCAGAGTAGATCCCATGTTCGCTTATGCCAACCTTGCATTAGTCAGTTAGCTAATCATATATTAGACTGAGTACCTACTGTGTGTTGAACACAGAAGAGGAAATGAGAGGAAGGACATAGTCTTGGCCCAAGGAAAATCATAGCAGAGGAAATATCACAATTACTGTATATTGGTAAGTGTTAAAATATTCTCTGTATCTTATATATGCCTCTGATCACAATATTGTGATTATTTGTCCACAGACATGTTTCCCTGACTACATTGTACCTTTAAAAAAATGTTTTTAATGTTTATTTATTTTTGAGACACAGAGGCAGATCGCAAGTGAGGGAGGGGCAGGAGAGAGAGGGAGACACAATCCAAAGCAAGCTCCAGGCTCTGAGCTGTCAGCCCTAAACAGGTTCAAACTCATGAGCTGTGAGATCATGACCTGAGCCCAAGTCAGATGTTTAACCGACTGAGACACCCAGGCGCCTCTACATTGTACCTTCTTGAAGCCAAGGAATATAACTTAACTCATTCTTGTATGTCCAGAAACTAAAACTATATCTCATACATGTCAAAACTAAGTAAATCTTTGTTGAAAGTTGATAAGCAGCGTCCTGTTGTAACAGGACATATATAATAGAAAGAGACTTGAACAAGAATGGCTAATAGATGGACAGAAATGATAAGTAGGGGCAAAAGGGCTTCACATATGTGACATACACATCATTAAATTTTGTTTCCTCTTAAATACAGAGCAGCATCTGCTGACCTTCAGAGTGGTAGACCAGGGTTGAGATGTAGGAATGCCCATGTTTGAGGTCATTGACAGTATGGTATCATGGGTGGCAGGGGCCATGCCCAAGCTTCTTACTTGTTATGAGCTTTTTGCCAAATCATGTAACTTGTAAGCCTGAGTTAATCTTTGAAAGAGGAAGAGTTAAACTAAATCCGTTACCTTATTTATCAAATGATATTGTGTATTTACCACGTACTTGCTTTTGTGTAAGAGACCCAGGATGCAGCAACGAATAGGTGTGATCCATTAAACTTAGAGCTATTGAGAAAGGCAGATGAACAGACATGAAATTACCATGCGGGTTTGGATCAGTATTTGCATGCTACCAAGTTAGGATTTTATCCTAAAAATGTTGAAGAAGTCTTTAAGGGGTAAATGGGAGGAGTGACTGTACTCAGATATATCTTCCAGTGGATTACCATGGCTTCGGTGTGGCACAGGTCAGAGCAGTTCTGAGTAAAGGGAAGAGGGTCAGTTAACAGACTGTTGCTGCGATCTGAATGAATGATGCCAAGGGACAGAGGATAAAGAGACCCTAAGTTTCTGCCCACCTTAAGTTTGTTTGGTTGCCCCGCCCCCCAGCATGTCAGTGCAGGCAGTCTGGATGCAGCTCATGGACAGCAGCTTAGTGGTTCAACCTTACCTTAGCAAAGAGAGTTGGAGGATGATTCCGGAGGACACGCCAACTTGGTTTCATTTTGAACTTTGCTATGTATCTAAATGCTATACGCTGACTTGAGCAAAACAATGGTATTGTGGTTAAGGATAAAGCAAACTGTTTGTGGAGACTCCATAAAGCACACTGGCCATAACAGGAAGTAAAGCTTCCACCTGCAGTACAGCCAGTGGGGTGCAGAATAAATGTGTAGCAAGAGACTCTTGTATAACAGTTCTGCTGTGGGAGACTTGATTCTAGAATAACTTTGTCAAGTTGTTGCATGATGAATCTAACCTGGTATGGATCTGTTGGAAGTATGGGGTAAAGAGTGATTTCTTCCTTCTTTTTCCCACGAAGTTACAGAGAGAGCCATTGTCATTCTTCTAAATCACTTAAACATGTTAACAACTTCTAAGAAAACTCAAATTTCTATGCCATTTGCATAAGAAGGAAATTGGCTATAAATTAATGTAAAATTTGTCATGAGGGAGTCTGATTCCTAATTCATTCAAAAAGCCTTTATTTGGGAGCCAATTATCTAATCTGTCTGTCTATCTGTCTATCTATATATGTCTGAAGGAACTCTTTTTATGGGCCCCATATATGGGGTGATTTGGCAATGTCTCACCTGCCAGGCTGCTGTCAAGGATTTCAAAGTTGTGTCTTATTACCCATTAACCATAGTGTTTCCACTCTATATTGTAAATTAGAAAGCCAGTTCATTTCATTCTTACTTTGCTAGTTTAAGTTTTGAACAAAGTGCAGGAAGTGATGAGATCCTTCCCGTACTCCAGAACAAAGAAAAGGGAAAGAGGATTGTGGGAATTTGTGTGTATTCACTATCAACACCCCAGCCAGACTGAATGAAGCTTTGCTTTGATGCTAGAGTCATCAGTAATCCCTTGAAGAATTATGCCCATTATTTTTCTTAACAATCCTGTGTGGTTTGGGCTAAGTTTGAAAGGTGATGAGTTTTTAACTCACAAGTTCAGAAATAAAAGTCAAGTGAGAACTGTCTGCAAAGAACAGGGTATCCTAACTGAATGAGCCTGTAGTACTGAAGTGTTAAGATTCTATAACTGGACCCAGGACTAAGAATAAGGACCAGAGTGAGAAATAACACTGGTTACTTCTTCACTGTTAGCAGAGGGGCCCTCTGTCTGGCCATACAGACATGAAATGCTGACCGGGTTCTAGTAAGGGTGGCTTGTCATGGACTCTGTACTATCTATGATGAGCTCACAGTTACTTGACATCATTACATATGAAAGTGATATGGTGTGCTGTTTGATAACAGAAGAGAACATCAGTGGGCAAAGGAATCACTTTGTCAAGAAGAGGTTCCTGTGGCCAGGAACTCACAAGATTTGGGGAGAGTAGCAACCAGGCATTTTTCTGGAATAAGCACCATAGGACCCCTCTAAAGTGAGTAAGCTCGTGTCCTCATGGTAGTTATGAATCTCAGTATTTACTGGTCTGCCAAGTGAAGGGACCTTCTTACTGGGCCCACAGAGAATCCTGATGGTGTCTCACCCTTTAGAAGATTTGAAGGATGGAAAGGGGCCAGACCTTACTTCATGTACCTTCCAGGGTATTCCGCCAACCTGTGAACACCAAAACTCAGTAGCATTTCATGCAAAATATGCCCATAGACCATAGAGCATGGAATGCCTTCGATCTGGGAAAAGCTTCCTCTGCCTCATCTCACTGTAGCATGTTGGAGAAGAAAAGGAAGAAGAGAACCAGAGTGCTGCTTCTGAAAAACAAACTTAACCCCCTACACAGCTGTAAATGCATTTATATTCATTGCCTTCTCACAGTGGCAAGAAATAAAAAGAAAATAACAATTATTTATAAACCTACCACCAAAATAACTATTGTTAATAATTTAATGTATTTCCTTATAGATTTTTAATACATATTAGATGATACCAGATGTGTGTATATATAACATTTTAATGTAATTCTTTCCGATTTTTTACATTTTTTCCTGTCGAGTCTGAGGGGAGTTCTATGTGTGTATTGTTCTATCTATATACTGTTAGGTGCTTACCTTGTTTAGTAGCTTAAAACCAAAATATATTCCAATTAGAGTTAGAATAGCCAGGAAATACATCTTGATAATTGTGCTAAATTTTCCACGTATTAATCTTAGAAGTGTATACATCCCTCTTCTAGCTTAACATCTCCATTCTTTCCCTCTTGTTTATAATCCTCCAGCGCTTTTAAATTGTGAGGATGCCTCCTTCCTTACCTTTCATCTTCTACCTGTTTGCTCGCTACAGAACATGTTCCAGAAGTTTTAAGTTTTATGAATCTTTCCCGGTAGTCCTTAACCCTTCCTGTTACTTTTCTTCTAAATTCCCTCTAACTGGTGAACAGCTCTTTCGGGGGCATAGCCTGTGGCAAACTCAAATCGACTTCCAGGACACGGTTAGAGATGCTGGCTATCTTCATGGTGACTGGGTGGTTCCTGTCCAGATATGTCTCCTGTTTGCCTTTACTTTCTGGGCTTCAGTGATTTAATTCTCTGTCCATGTGTGGTACGGACCTAATTCTTTGTCCATATACAGTGCAGATTTACTTTGACATAACTGTCTTTCCTAAAAGGAAATTTTACAGAGCAAATAAGTATAATTATCATCTTTTCTTAATGAGCAAGTTTTTCTGTGTTTTTCATCCTCTAGTTTTACAAAACATTTTAATTCCTTTTTTTAACCCTTCCGGTCACTTTTCTCTAAATTCCCTCCAATCCATCAACAGCTATTTCAGTGGCACAGCCCGTGGCCAGCTTATCAAATGTGGTGACTGTTCTTCTTGACTTTTTTGGTACTCAAAGATGTCTCTGAACTACTCTTTATTTCTTACATTTTTCAAGTATGTGCTAGCTGTTATTTCATGATTTTGGCATAACTTCAGCTCTCCTGTTATTCTTCCAGTCCACAGGTGGAATAATTCTGTCATTAGAGACATCAGGGCCTGCCTCTACTCTGACGGCCAGCTGGCAGGAGATATATTTTATACATCTTGGTTGGTGGTTTCTCAAGTCTGAGAACATGAGATCTTTGCCAACAAGCACTTTATCAAACCAGTCCTTGGTTTTTCTGCCTGAGTGGTCTCCTCTCTTCTCTAGATTAAGGCATTGAATCCTTCCCATCCATTTTTAAAAACATTTTTATTGTGGTGACATATATATATATATATATCCTAAAATTTGACATTTTAACCATTTATAAGTATAAATTCAGTGGCATTAACTATATTCACAGTGTAGTGAGCCATCAGCACTCCCTATTTCCAAAACTTTTCATCACCCCAAACATTCAGTAACCATTAATAGCAATAACTCCTCATTTTTCCTCCTTCTAGCCTCTGATAAAGTTCATTCTATTTTCTATCATTAAGAATTTAGGCAAATTCTATGTATTTCATGTGCGTGCGATAATTCAATATTTGTCATTTTATGTCAGGCTTATTTCATCCAGAACAATGTTTTCAAAGTTCACCCATGTTGTAGCACGCATCAGGACTTCGTTCCTTTTAATACAAATCAAAACTGCTATGAGATATTACCTCACACCTGTCAGAATGGGTAAAATGAGCAACACAGGAAATAACAGATGTTGGCAAGGATGGGGACCAAGGTTAACCCTCTTACACTGTTGATGGGACTGCAAACTGGTGCAGCCACTCTGGAAAACAACATGGGGATTCTTCAAAAAATTAAAAATAACAACTACCCTATACCCCAGCAATTGCACTACTGGGTGTTTACCCAAGGGATACAAAAATACTGATTCAAAGGGACACATGTACCCTGATGGTTATAGCAGCAGCATCAACAATAGCCAAATTATAGGGGTGCCTATCTGGCTCAATGGATAAGAGCATGAAACTCTTGATCTCAGGGTTATAAGTTCAAGCCCCGTGTTGGGTATAAAGATTACTTAAAAATGTTAAAAAAAACCAAACAAACAAAACAACAACAACAAAAAAAACTCTAGCCAAATGGAAGGATCCCAAATGTCCATTGACTAATGAATGAATAAGGAAATTGTGTGTGTGTGTATGTGTGTGTGTACAATGGAATATTAATTGGCCATCAGAAAGGATGAAATATTGCCATTTGCAATAATGTGGATGGAGCTAGAGTATATTATGCTAACCAAAATAAGTCTGAGAGAGACAAACACCATATAATTTCACTCATATGTGGAATTTAAGAAACAAAACAGATAAACATAAGGAAAGGAGGAAGAAAAAAAGAGAAAGGGAGGCAAACCATAATAGACTATTAACTATGAAATTAAAAATATTTTTTTAATGTTTGTTTATTTTTGAGAGAGAGAGAGAGGGAGGGAGGAAGAGGCAGGGAGAGATGGAGACACAGAATCGGAAGCAGGCTCCAGGCTCTGAGCTGTCAGCACACAGCCCGACACGGGGCTTGAACTCATGAACAATGAGATCATGACCTGAGCCAAAGTTAGATGCTTAATCAACTGAGCCACCCAGGCACCTCTAGACTGTTAACTATAGAGAACAAACTGAGGGTTGCTGGAAGGGAGATTGGCAGGGGGATGGGCTAAATGGGTGATGAGTATTTAGGAGGGTACTTGTGATGAACACTGGGTGTTATATGTAAGAGATGAATCACTAAATTCTACTCCTGAAACCAATATTACACTTTATGTTAACTAACTAGAATTTAAATAGAAACTTGAAATAAACAAAATAGAACTTTGTTCTTTTATATGGCTGAATAATATTTTGCTGTATGGATATACCACAATATGTTTATCTATACATCTTTTAATGTACACTTGGGTTATTTTCAACTATTGGCCATTGGGAATAATGCTGTGGTGAACACTGGCATTCTCATTCGTTTTTTGAAGTACATCCCTCTTTTCCCTTTTTTCCATCCCATGCAAACACCTGAGACTCTAGCTCCCATCACTGCACACTTGGGCAGACCACCTTACTTGTAGGTGTTTCCACCCCCTTGTAATAAAGAAAGAAAAAAAAAAAGCCATTGATTACATTCATTATATTTCTTTGTCTAAAAATAATGTAAGCATTTTGAAAAATAGAATGAAAGGGAAAATGTTTCCATATTCCTAATACTTTGATGTAAATAATGATACAATTTTGGTTTAGTGCTGGCAATTTTTTGCATTACATTTTCTTTAAACCTAAATGGTTGGAGTCCATTGTATGTGTGTGTGTGTGTGTGTGTGTGTGTGTTTAGTGCATCTGGTTTTTAAGACTGTTTTGTTTCCATTTGCTGATATTCAAATAGTATGATTTCCTTTGCTTAGCATTTGCTTTTATATCTTTTTCCCATCCTAAATTTTCCCACCTTTCTGTGTACTTAACATTTTATGTATGTCCAGACCTGCCCATAATATTTGCAGAGCCCGAGGCAAGAGTACAAAGGGAGGCCCACAGATCTCCTAATTGCTTTAGTCAGTAATTATGTCTGCATTTAGGAAAGATTTTCAAGTTCAAGGGTTTATTTGACCTATTGTAGTTAGGGATTTGATCAGAATCATTCTCTTGATCATGTTATTGTTTGATAAAAATTAAATCTTTTTAAAATATAATGTGTGTAATATCATGCTGGAGAATTTTATGCAGGTGATGCTAGATAGAAGTCTACCCATTTAGGGGCTCCTTGGGTAGCTCAGTCGGTTAAGCACCGGACGCCTGATTTTGGCTTAGGTCATGATCTCACAGTTGTGAGATTGAGCCCCAAATCAGACTTTATTCTGGCCAGAGAGCTGGGAGCCTACCTCAGATTCTCTCTCTCTTTCCACCCCTCCCCTGATTGTGTGTTCTCTCTCTCTCTCTCTCTCTCAAATGAAAAATAAAATAAGTCTACTCACAGTATCTCCAGTTTTTCAAACTTTAAGTGGACTGCCTCCTTGAAGATTTTCTGTATATTTTTTCAGATTCTACCCTCCCTATGAAGTTCCTTTTCATACATTCTATTTTATCACTATCTCAAATTCTTATTCTACTCTCTTTCCCCCGTCTACAAACTGAAGCAGTGCCTCTTACAACTCAAAAATCTTAATGCCATTTGAAAACAGAGTGACCTTTTGTTTCAAAAACAAGGCAAGAAATGTGGAGTCTAGGGTCTGACTGGTGTTAGATACAGAATGGATGTTTATGATTATGAATAATGCTATGACAGTATGACAGAAGCGCCATGTGGTCTTTCTTATAATTTGTGCATTGTTTGTGATAAGCTGTGTCCTTTAACCAGTGCATCTCAAACATTAATGTGCATATGAATCAGCTGAAGGTCTTATTAGAAAGCAGGTTCCAAGGGGCGCCTGGGTGGCTTAGTCGGTTAAGCGTCCGACTTTCGCTTAGGTCATGATCTCGCGGTTCATGGGTTCGAGCCCTGCGTCGGGCTCTGTGCTGACTGCCAGCTCAGAGCCTGGAGCCTGTTTCAGTCTGTGACTCCCTCTCTCTCTGACCCTCCCCTGCTCAAACTGTCTCTCTCTCTCTCTCCTAGAAATAAATAAAACATTAAAAAAAAATTTAAAAAAAAAAGAAAGCAGGTTCCAAATCTTTAGGTCTGACTTGGGACCTGAGAACCTGTATTTCTAACAAGCACCCTGTGATGATGCTGCTATTTTGTCCAGGAACCACTTTTTGAGTAGCAAATCTCTAAAGCACAGGGCCCAGATCAGATGTCCCATTTATCTGATAATTAACAGTAATGCTATTTATGTCCTATATGAATAGCATATAACTGGAATTTACTTTCTTTTCTTTCTTTCTTTCTTTCTTTCTTTCTTTCTTTCTTTCTTTCTTTCTTTCTTTCTTTCTTTATGTTTCATTTATTTCTGAGAGAGAGAGAGACAGAGACAGAGACAGAGAGACAGCGTGAGCAGGGGAGGGTCAGGGAGAGAGGGAGACACAGAATCCGAAACAGGCTCCAGGCTCTGAGCTGGCTGTCAGCACAGAGCCTGACATGGGGCTCAAACCCACAAACCATGAGATCATGACCTGAGCTGAAATCAGAGGCTTAACCGACTGAGCCACCCAAGCACCCCTGGAATTTATTTTTTAATCTAAACTTACAATCACTGTCTTAAGATTCAAGTTTAGTTCATTTCCATTTACTGTGATTTTTGCTATTTATTACTGATATGTGGGAGTGTTTTTTTTTTTTTAATTTCAAGTATTGCCTTTGTACGTGTCTCTTTTTCTATGCTTTTTTCCCCTCCCTTTCCTTTTTCCTCTTTGGATTGGTGGAGTTGGGAGATGGGAGGAGGGTTGTCTTTGTCCCCACCTTATCCACGTATTCCATTTTTTATTTCCCCTTACTGATTTGGAAATTATACTCTTGATATTTATTTTCTTAACGTCATACTTGAAATTTTAACATGCGTGCTTACCAAAATCTTAAGTTAATTACTATCTTTATCCCCTTTTCAGACAATTCAAGGACTTTAGAATACCTAAGCCCTGGTTAACTTGAACGCTAATCGTGCATACCATTTTATTGAAGTAGTTGAGTTCTCCTTTTTAATCCTAACCAATTGGATATTAGCATTATTGTTTTTGATTCAGATAGCCCATTTTTCTGCCTATTACCAATTTCTCTGCATCATTTCTTCTTGCAACTTAGATTTCCATTATCCTTCTTCCTGCAATAAATTTTTTAGAAGTTTGGTTCATGAAGATCTTTTGGTGGTAAATGCAGTTTTAGTTAATCTGAAAATAGTTGTATATTGTCCACATTCTTGAAAGAGAATATAATTCCAGATCATCAATTATTTTCTCTTACAATATTTTGAAGACCTAATTCCTGTGGTTTCTTTACCTCTCAGTGTTGATACTGAGCTGTTTGCCATCAGGCTAATTGTCTAGATTTTAGGCAGTCTTTAAATTAAATTATCTCTTTAAATATATTACCTGTTCTTTATTCTATCTCTTCATTATATTTTATTTACTTGTTTCACTGTGGTGCATTCTGGACAATTTCTTCTGATTTTTCAGTTTGCTAATTCTGTATTCTTCTGTGTCTAATTTGTTGTTTAACACATCTACAAGGATTTTTCCCCAAATCATTTCTAGATTTTCTCCCCAAATTATCCTGGTCTTTTTTCATAGTGTATTTTCTCTTACATTTGTTTTATTTCAGTATCTGATAACTCCAATATCATATATCACTGGAGGTCTGAGCATTTTTTGTTCTAATTTTATACATGTGTATGTATGTTTTTCAGGACTCCATGTTTATCTGGGAATCCTTAGTGACCTATGTTGAAACTGTATTCTTCCAAAGAAAGCTTGCATTTGCTTCTGCCAAACTCCTGGGGGCCTGCCAACTAAGAACCACCACTTTAAGCCTCACCGTCTGTTTGACATGCCAATAGAGTGAATGTAAACCAAAAATCTGCATGATTTTTATGAACAGTGGAGGAAGATTTTTTTTTTTTACCACCTTCACCCAGGCCCAAGGACAGAAAAGACAGATACTTTCCCTATGCTCCAAGGTTTCCTTTTCAAATTCACTCTTCCCTTGGGCATTATTGGCCTTCCAGGATCTCCCTTCTTTGTTTAGGCTCAGGGTTGTACCTCCTACTCCTCCACTGGACTCTTGAAATCCAGGGCTTTGTGTGAAAGGATCAGCAGATCCTAGGAGCAGCAGCTGTCTTCAGTGCCCATTCAACATGCTAGACGTGTACTCAAACTTCATTGTCAACCTTTGTGTATTTCCCTTACTTTCTTGTTAATTTACTTAATTAAAAATTTTTAAAAACATTTTATCCAACTTTTCAAGGAATTTTATCTAAGTGCTTGTACCAAAGACAAATTTAAAAATACTGTTTTTAGGGGCACTTGGGTGACTCCTTCAGTTAATTGTCTGACTTCAGCCCGGGTCATGATCTTACGGTTCATGAGTCTGAGCCCCATGTCAGGCTCTGTGCTGACAGCTCAGAGCCTGGAGGCAGCTTCGGATTCTCTGTCTCCCTCTCTCTGTGCCCCTTGTTCACACAAGATCTGTCTTTCTCTCTCAAAAATAAACATTTAAAAAAGTTTTTAAAATACTATTTTTAATCGATATAAGTTAGTGATGGTTAATTTAGAAAAGCAAAAGAATAAACTTAAAATCTCCAGAAATTTTGTAAACTAGAGATAACATTACCATTGTAAAAATTTTGATATGCTTTTAAAAAAAAAAAAATTTAACATTTATTTATTTTTGAGAGACAGAGTATCAGTGGGGGAGGGACAGGGAAGGAGGGAGAACCAGCATCTGAAGCAGGCTCCAGGCTCTGAGCTGGCAACACAGAGCCTGATGTAGGGCTTGAACCCATGAACCTGAGCCAAAGTCAAATGGTCAACCAACTGAGCCACCCAGGCACCCCTTGATATGCTTTCTTAATGTCTATTTTCTATGTACATTATTTTTACATAGACGAAATTATACCATATGTATCAACTTAAGCATAATTAAAAGATATTCATAAGTGGGAAAGTGGAAGATTATATAGAGAGGTTGGCAGCAAATAATACAGTCTTTCCAAATAAAAATCTCAATTCTCATGTAATCCAGTGTAAGTTTTAAAAATATATTAATTCATCATGCATATTTTAAATAATAAAACTCTCCATGATGGAGGCTTCTATTTATGGAAGGCAAAAATATTTTTGTTTAGTAATTCTGGTAGCACCATGTCCCAACCATATTTTTATATTTTGTGTTGGAACAGAAGAGTGTCAATAATTGATTTAAATGGTCATCAAACATGGCAAAAGATTTCATCTGAAGCATAGACTTAAAAAAATAAAGAGAGAGATCTGGTTCTGTGAATGGAGTGAAAATCTTAAAAAAACATTTTTTTAACGTTTATTTATTTTTTGGGAGAAAGAGACAGAGCATGAGCAGGGGAGAGACAGAAAGAGAGGGAGATCCGAAGCAGGTTCCAGGCTCTTCAGCTGTAGCACAGAGCCCAACAAATGGCTCAAACTCAAAAATTGTGAGATCATGATCTGAGGAGAAGTCAGTCGCTTAACCGACTGAGCCACTCAGGCGCCCCTGGCATGAAAATCTTAAATGGAACAACTGAAGACGAACTTTAAGGCCAACCTTATCCCCAAACTAAAAAACCCACAAGAAAATATAATCCATAATTGGATTTCTAACTTTAGATTTAAATCAGATAAGGAATGACTGTCTTGTCATTTTTGCCCAAAAAAATCATTGTGTTGATTTTTCTTTATCTCATTTGGCTGGAATGTACATATAACTCACTTTTTCAGTAGGAATAGATTGGTGGATAGAGTTTCTAATTGCTTGCCTAGCTGACATTCTCAAATGCTTTCATTTTGGCTGTCAAAAAATTCTTGTGTGACAAAATTTACTTCTGGATTCTCAGCTAGGCACATTGGGGAATGTACTAGAACTCTTAACTTGGAGCTCATGATGTTTGCTTGTTTTTAATGAGCAGACAAGCAAATGTTCAATAAAAGTTTTGTGATATGATTAGATTTTTAGTAAAAGTTTTATTTGTATATAATTCACCCCTTTAAAGTATATAGTTTGTTGGTTTTTAGCATGTTGGGAGTTGTGCAGTCAACACTGCAATCTAATTTTAGAACATTTCATCACTCCTAAAAGAAACTTATACTCAGTAGCAGTTACTCTTCCTTCCCCTCTGCCCCTAGTCCCTGGCTAGGGACTCCTACTCCATGGATTACCCATTCTGGACATTTCATATAAATTAAATCATTCAATATCTGACCCTTTGTGATTGGTTTCTTTGACTTAGCACAATTTTTTAAAGATTTTTTTAAAGTTTATTTATTATTTGAGATAGACCACAAGTGGGGGAGGGGCAGAGAGAGAAAGGGAAGAGAGAGAGCATCCCAAGAAGGCTCTGCACTGCCAGCTCAGAGCCCAATGTGGGGCTCGAACCCACAAACCGTGAGTTCATGCCCTGAGTCGAAACCAAGAGTTGGATGCTTAACCACCTGAGCCAACCAGGGGCCCCATCACTTAGCACAATTTTTAAAGATTCATTCATGTATTAGAACTTCTTCCTTCTTTATTGTTGAATAGTATTCCCTTACATGGGTATACCACATTTTATTTATACATTCATCCGCTTGATATTGGGTTTTTTCTACTTTTCAGCTATTAAAAATAAGGAATACTGAATATTCAAGCACAAGTTTTTGCGTGAACATATGTTTTCATTTTTCCTGGGAATCTGACATAGGGGTGGAATTGGTGGATCATATGGTAACCTGAGGTTTAACGTTTTGAAGAACACCCGGTTTTCCAAAGAAGCTACACTATTTTATAATCTCACCAGCAATGAATGAGGGTTCAAATGTATCTACATCTTTGCCAACTTTTGTTATTGTCCATCCTTTTTTATTCTAATTATCCTAATGGATGGGAAGTAGTGTCTCATTGTGGTTTTTATTTACATTAACCTAATGAGACTTAGGTTTTAATTTTGATGATGGTAATTGATCTATTGTTTTCTTTCACCATTTGTGATTTGGTGCCATATTTAAGTAATCCCATAGCCTAATTCAAGATAGTGAAGACTTGCTCCCATGTTTTCTTCTAAGAGTTTTATAGTGTTAGCTCTTAAAATTAGGTATGTAATCTAATTCAACTTAGTCATGCATGTGATGTGCATAGGGGTTCAACTTTATCTCTGCATGCAGGTATCCAGTTAGCCCAGCACCATTTGTTGAAAAGATTTTTCTTTTCCCCGTCCAATTGGTTTGATAGGTTTGTCAAAAATAATTTGACTACAAATAGAAGGGGTTTTTGTGGACTCTAAATTCCATTCCATCAGCTGGCTCTTACATGCTTAAGACTGGCATGGACAATGCTTATCAATGGTCATAGGAAAGAATCACGGTCGATTATTTCCAAACGTCTTGTGAAAGTACCTGCACAGCTGAGACTTTAGTTTATACAGATCAAGCATAGGTCTGCTTTGTACACTCTTGGGTAAATAGTTAAAAGGTTGTAAAATTTCTCAGGTCTCTCAAAGCTCACACTTGTAGGAAACTTGATTTCACCACTCCTACATGACAGTCTCGAATGAAAGTACTCCCGTGAGACTGTTACTATGGACCAAGAAAAAGACTGTGTCTCATTTATTGCTGCTATTGTTATTTAGAGCTTTTTTGTTTCTTGCTGTAGTTTCAAAAGATTGCATTTTACATGAAGCAGCAAAACCATAAGGTGGATCTTAAATAGAGAGAGCCATGTTTAGGATATTTGTTTTCTTTATTCACAGTGATTTTCTATTTACCCTCGAAGGCAGTCACCATTACTTATAAGCAGTGAAGACAAATGTGGTTTCTGATACGGATCTTTATGAATAGAGCAAAAAGTGTCTCAAATCTTCCCTTTAATTCTAGAAACCTCTGAATGTATTTTAAACATTCCATCCAAATTAATCTCATTCTTAATTGAAACAATGATTGTCTGAGGTGGAAGAACAGAAGACCCTTAAGCAACACCACACAATTACATATTTTTTAAGTGGAAGGGTCACTTGTAACTGATACAGAGGATATTTATGAAAAAAGAAAAAAAATCAGCTTTCCTATACCCTGAGTCCATCAAGCAATGAATAAATGAACCGACATAAAGTGCACATGGTAACCCCAACACACATAATTAAGCCTCTCGTTTTAAGTGTTTGCATCTCAGTCTGTCTAGTTGTGCAGACAGGGAGGAGGATTAAATACAGGAGGATTAAATACTCCACTACAGAGGAGTAGTGGGGTCTCTGGTTGCTAAATTGGCTTTCCTCAAAATGGGTGAACANCCTCAGTCTGTTTAGTTGTGCACACAGGGAGGAGGATTAAATACACAGAGGAGTAGTGGGGTCTCTGGTTGCTAAATTGGCTTTCCTCAAAATGGGTGAACATGTGTCTGTCCTCTTCCAGAACTTCTTTTTTTTTTTTTTTTAACTCTCAGCAGCAATTATCAGTTGCTAGTATGTCCATTGCTGTGGTCCCAGGCACATGGGTTACTAGAGAGTAAGATTTGTTCTAAATACCATTCATGTATTCCTTATTTAATTTATGTCTGTATCTTGGCAANCCAAAAGTTTTTTTTTTTTTTTTTTTTTTAACTCTCAGCAGCAATTATCAGTTGCTAGTATGTCCAGATTCATTGCTGTGGTCCCAGGCACATGGGTTACTAGAGAGTAAGATTTGTTCTAAATACCATTCATGTATTCCTTATTTAATTTATGTCTGTATCTTGGCAAGCATGGGGAATAACAATGAAAACCTGCAGGACCTACAGCTTTGAAGACCCAGCACTCAGAAGATAGCTTGGCATAGAGTGTTTATTTGAAGTTGGTGGATAAAGAAGGAAAGAAGAAAAAGAGGGAGGGAGGGATGGACAGATGGGTGGATGGATTCCATCCCTCATACCAGAGAAAGATGACATCACGTGATGACACACTGAGACCTAAGTGGCCAAAGGAGCAAAGAGGTGAGCTAAGGAAGGCAGAAGCATCAGAAATGGAAAATTGTCGTGTAATGCTTAAGGGTATCATCTTTTGGAGACAGAGATCAAATTTCAGTCCTAGATCTGCCAGTCATTGTTTGTGATTTGGGGCAATCTCTTAATTATTTTCGAGACTCAATTGACTCCAGAATATGGAAGGAGTAACAATATCTACCTCATGGATCATGAATTACTGGAAGAATTTATAAGATAATAAATGTTACTCCTTTAGTACAATACCCGGAACATAGGAAGTACTCAGGAAATATTAGCCATTAATGGAAGATGCTAGTTATATTCATACATAATGTGACCGTGGTACACAAATATAAACATTTTCAAATCAGTCATGGGTGGTAGGCTTTAAAATTTTTCTTTACCTTTGAAATAGGTTCAAGACAATGCCATCATGGAAATTGTCTGTATCAGAAACCATAATTTTTTGGTATTATTTGCCTTTCTAAAATCTGTCAAATCCCTGAAGTTTCCCTCTTGACCTTCCTAGAAGCTGACACAGAAACTGAATCATTATAAAACTTTCAGAAGTTGGCTTTTAATCTACTTTGGAGCTACATGAATGAGTCTCTTGATAAATGACCTTCTGTCAACCTGAACAGCCCATTCCAGGGCACAGAGTGTATACCCCTGCCTAGCCACTGGCCCTGTGGCAGCAGTGTTCAGGATGCTAAGGAATTTTACGTCCAGAGTTATGACGAAACACAACCAAGTGTAGTTAATGATATCATGTGACATTGAAGTTTGGAGCATACAGGAGGCAGGGGGAAATTTTCAGTAAGGAAACATTGTATCCAGCTGTGCCCAATGGGCCTTCCCTGTGGACTTTATAGGCACCCCGTTGTCATTTGTCACTTGGTGATTGAGGCCACACTCAACATGAAAAAAAAAACTCGGTACCTTTCACAGTGTTACCTCTCAGCAATGTCACTTCATTAGTGAAGGTGGTGATGTTTCCAGTTAATTCAAACTTTAAAATGTTAGAACTTAACAAATTAAGTAAAGTTATGTCACATAAAATCAACATACAGAAATCAGTTATGTTTCTATGCACTAACAACAAAACATCTGAAAAAGAAAGAAAACAATCCCATTCACAACAGTATGAAAATACCCATGAATAAATTTACCCAAGGAAGTGAAAAATCTGTACAATGAAAACTAACAAGACTTTAATGAAAGAAATTGAACATAAACAAATAAAAACATTCTGCATTTATCGGTCAGATTTAATGTTAAAATGTCCATATTACTCAAAGCCATCTATAGATTCAGTACAATCCCTACCAAAATTCCAGTGGCATTTTTCACAGAAATAGAACAAACAATCCTAAAATTTGCTTTAAACTACAAAAGATTCTGACTAGCGAAAATAAACTTCAGAAAGAAGAACAAAACTGGAGGCAACGTGCTTCCTGATTTCAAACTATATTACAAAACTATAGTAATCAAAGCAGCATGGTAGTGGCATAAAAACAGATAAATAGACCAAGGGAACAGAGTAGAGAGCCCAGATATACATATCCCCCCACCCACATATACAGTCAACTAATATTTGGCAAGGGCACCAAGAATATTCAATGGGGAGAGGACAATCTCTTCAACAAGTATTGTTGGGAAAACTACATAATCTCATGCAAAAAAAATAAAATTAAACCCCTAACTTACACCGTTCAGAAAAATTAACTAAAAATGAATTAAAGACTTAAAATAATACCATAAACTTCATAGAAGAAAACAGAGCCAAAGATCTTTGCCATTCATTTTGGCAATGAGATTTTTAATATGATACCAAAAGCACATGCAATGAAAGCAAAACTCAACAAGTGGGACAATATCAAACTATTCTGTAACAGCAAGAAGAACAGTCAACAAAAATGTAAAAGCAACCTACAGAATGGGAGGAAATATCTTCAGATCATGTATCTGATAATAGATTACTATCCAAAATATATAAACAATTTGTATAACTCAATAACAACAAAAAACAATAATCCAATTAAACAGTGGGCAGAGAAACTGCTTAGACATTTTTGCAAAGAAGACATCCACATGTACCACATGAGGTACATAAGATGATGCTCAACATTATTAATCATCAGGGAAGTTCTAATCAAAACCACAGTGGTACCTGTTGTAATGGCTGTTATCAAAAAGACAAGAAATAACAAATGTTGATAAGGATATGAAGAAAAGGGAACCCTTGAGCACTGTTGATGGGAATGTGTATTAGTTCAGCCACTATGGAAAACAGTATGGAGATTACTCAAAAAATATATAATAGAATTACCATATGATCCAGCAATCCTACTTATATGTGGATATATAAATCCCTATACACAAAGGAAATGACAAGAGGATATCAAAATATCTGCGCTTGCATATACATTACAACATTATTCACAATAACCAGGATATGGAAACAACCTAAGTGTCAATGGGTGAATAGATGAAGACGATGTGGTATGTGTGGGTGTATGTATACATAGATAACGTGTGTGTGTGTGTGTGTAATGAATTGTGAATGTTTATAACATACACACAAAATAGAATCTTACTCAGCAATGAGAAAAGGAAATCTGCCATTTGTGACAACATGGATGGACCTCAAGGGTATCATGCTAAGTGAGACATGTCAGAAAGAGAAAGTTCTGTCTGACAACACTTATATGAGGAATCTAAAAAAGCCAATCTCTTAGAAACCGAGAGTAGAAAAGTGGTTATCAGGAACTGGTAGGGGGGTGGAGTGAGGAAATTGGGGAGAAGTTGGTCAAAGGGTTCAAACCTGCAGTTAGAAGATAATAGGTTCTGAAGATCTGATGCACCAATACTTTGATTATAGTCAACAATGCCGTGCCATACTATATGTTTCAAAGGTGCTAACAGGATAGAGTTTAAATATTCTCATCACAAAAAAAGGATATATATTATATCCATTGTATTGTATCTCAATTTTAAAAAAAAAATCATTCATCCAAAAAATTTTAAATAAATAATAAAATAAAATGCTAAGTACTTTGAAAGTGGTAGATGTGTGATAAAAGTGGGTTGGGACAGGGTAAGTGTTGAAATTTGAGGTATGAAGTTACATGAATATAGTTTAGTGTTTCCACCACAATAAGTAATAATTCTCAACTTATATTCCTAATGCCAATTATTAAATGTTGTCTAGTTTACAATATAGTAGATTTAATACTCAAGTATTTGGTGCTAGCTCAGAATTAAAACATTCTTTGGCAAAAGAAAATGTTTATCAAATCTGCCATNTTTGGATTTTAATAAAATCTTTTGCTACCTGGTTAAAGCAGTTGAACATGCTAATGTTGAACAAAATACAAGCAAAAAAATGATCAGTTTAATTTCAAAATTGAACTGATGAAAATTATCATTTCTAATGTTTCATTTTTATGCTTTGTAAGTAGGAATAATTTTTCTTAAATATATTTCTTATTTCCTCAGTGATGTTAAAAATCACATTTAGATAACATCTATTGCTAATGAATATTCCATAGTTTAATAACACTAGCTTGTTGAGAATTATCTGAATATGTAATTAATTCAGATAATGAATTGTGAACAGATTTATGGATTAATATTGGTGCAGAACATCAGTGTGTTAGGAAAGAACATGATGATGTTTACAGTCAGCACATTATTAGCCTCATTAGATGTCAATGTTGTTTTCAAATAAATATTTTCTAAAGTTCCTCAACAGTCTTGAAGGAGAAGATGTTTGGCTTTAGAACATAGAGGTTGAGGAAATGGAAATGTAATAGTTGCAATAAGTTTTTGTGGTACATTAATTTCAACATTTTCTTCTGATGAAAATAAGTAATTGGTATATTTATACATATCAACAACAGGGCTACACAATACTTTGAGGCCATAAAAAATTATGTATTCATTTGATATATCTTACTTCCTTAGTCTTTTATATCCTCTTGTAGACTTCAAGGCCTTACTATTTATCAGCACACTGGTCTTTCTTTTGAGACCTTCCCCAGTTAGGGTTGCAAGGAGCCTGGTTGTTCCTGCTGCTCATACATCCCCATGTCCTTTCTTAGCACCTGCCTTGAGGCACCAGCACTAAGATTGCCTCAGCCCAGGGCTAGGTTCTCCACTGTGAATGTGGTTAAAACCCATGTTTTATGTGGAAGACTTCAGATCATCCTGTGATGATATATATTCTCATAGTGTACTATCATATCATTTTAGTGCTTTTATTACAAGTCATCAAACACTGTATCTGGGAAACATGAGGATAAATTATGGTACATTCAGAAACTACTGAGAAATAACAAGAGACAAGAGAACAGGGCACTTTGGGAATATAAGACCCACTGAATGAGAAATGTTTTGTTTTGGCCATGGATTTGCTACTTGCAGAGTAACACCATTGCATTGTTTTTCTGAACTGGATAACATTTTCCTGATCTTTTATCTGGTGTAACAAATAAAATCCTATTTTTCGTTTTTCTGGAGTGTCTTTATTAATTTGAATTTTGCTTTCTTACCTTATCATACAGTTCATTTTTAATTCCTCTTCAATATGTTTATTAGATGACCATTTAAAATAGAGTAGCCTATTTTGAATTGCAAAATGTTACACTTGACTTTTTTTTCCAGCCCTATTTTACAGGCAATTGAGAAAACAATACTACATCATTCCTTGAATTCCTTTACAGAGTTTCCCTCAGGGTCAGAGGATGTTAATTCTCGGCTCTCCAAAAAATTGTTAAAAGATGATACACTGAAATTAACTGGTTCCCTCTTTATTTTGATTCTGTTTCTTTAAAAGAAAAAGACTCATAAAAATTAAATAAATAAATAATATTTACTAAAAAACTCCTGATCATTTATAAGGAAAATCATAAGGAATACATTGAAAACCATCAGAACTAATAAATGACTTCAACAAGGTTGCAAGAGACAAGATCAATATGCAAAATTAATTAAATTTCTATATATTTGCATGAACAATACAAAAATGAAATGAAGGACACAATTCCATTTACAATAGCATCAAAAATACTTAGGAATAAATTTAACAAAAGAATTGCAAAACATTCTAAGAATGATAAGACATTAATGAAAGACATTAAAGAAGATCTTAATAAATTTATGGATATTGATTGTCATTTTAACAATATTGATTGATCTTCCAATTCAACCCAGTACCTATTAGAATCCCAGCAGTCTTCTTTGTACAAATTGACAAGATAATTCTAAAACTTATGTGACTGCAAGGGTCCTAGCAAGCCAAACCAGTTTTGAAAAAATAAGTTAGAAGGCTTTCAAAATTTAAAATGTCCCTATTTCAAAACTTACCATAAAGACTAATCAAGACAGTAAGTTATTGGCAGATGGATACACGTATAGATTAGTGAGATAGAATTCAGGGTTCAAAAGTAAAGCCATATGTCTGTGACCAACTGGTTTTTATCAAGAATGTCAACACCATTTAATGGCGGAAGAATAATCTTTTTGACAACAAACAAAATGGTTGGACATATATGTGTTAAAAGAATGAAATCAGACCTTTATCTCACACCACATAAGAAAAGTAGCTCAAAATGGATCAAAGATCTAAATGTGAAATGTCTGTTAATATAAGTCTATAGCACTCTTAGAAGAAAACTTAGGGGTGAATCTGCATAACCTTGGATTTGGCAATAGAGTTTTAGTCATGACACCAAAAGCATGTGCACAAAAGAAATCATTAGTTGTTCTTCATCCAAATTACAATTTTGTATGTTGCTGGGGTGCCTGGGTGTCTCAGTCTTTAAGTGTCCAATTTTTAATTTCGGCTCAGGTCATGATCTCACGGTCATGAGATAGAGCCCTGCATCAGGGACTGTACCAAGCATGAGCTGCTTAAGATTCTCTCTCCCTCCCTCTGCCTGTCTCTCTATCTCTATCTCTCAAAAAAATTTTTTTTTGCTTCTGAGAACATTACAAAGAAAGTGAAAAGACATCCTATGAAATAAAAAATATTTGCAACTCATATATCTGATAAGAGACTTCTATCCAGGACATATAAAGAACACTTACATCTCAATAAAAAGGAAAAATCACCCTACTAAAAATAGGTAAGGGATATGCATGTCTCCAAAGAAGATACACAAATGAACAAGTACATGAAAAGATTCCCAACATCATTAGTCATCAGCGAAACGCAAATCCAGACCACAATGAGGTACCATTGTACACCTACTGGGATGCCTATATTCAAAAAAAAGAGATAATAAGTGTTAACAAGAATGTAAAGAAACTACACCCTCACACACTGCTAGCAGGAATGTAAAACAGTGCTATCATTTTGGAAAACAGCCTGGCAGCTCCTCAAATGGCTACACAGAGGCACCATATGTCCCCACAATTCTACTCTTAGGTATATACCAATGTAAACGTAATGTCTAGCTACAAAAACACTTGTGCACAAATGTTTGTAGCAATACTATTCATAACAGCCAAAAGGTAGAAACAATATAAATGTCAATCAAATGATGAATGGATAAACAGCATGTGGCATATCCATACAATGGAATATTATTCACCCATGAAAAGAATAAGGTACTGATCCTTGCTATGGTATAGATGAACTGTGAAACCATTATGCTACCTTAAAAAGAAGCCAGTCACAAGAGAACACATATTATGGAATTCTGTTTCTATGAAATGTCCAGAATAGGAAAATTCATAGAAACAAAATAAATTACTGCACTCTTAAGGCTGAGCATTAGGGAAAGGGTAAGTAGATAGGAGACTGTCAGCTGAAGGACATGGGGTTTTTTCATGAAGTGATGAAAATGTTTTAAAGTTGATTGTGGTAAAGATTTTGCATATCTTTGAATATACTAAAAAGCATGAATGTGCACTTCAGATTGGTGAATTATATGGAATATAAATTCTATCTCAGTAAAACTGTTATAAAAGTAAAACAAACCAGGAATATTGTGCTCTATTGTCTTAGACCCAGGTCATATATTCATTGTCTGTCTTAGGGGATAAGTTCTACCTGAATACATGGGTTGTAATTTTCTTAGAAGGATGAATAAATGCCTGATGGTAGTAAGAGTAAAAGTGTACCATATATGTCCTTAAGGTTCTGAAGAAATCTCTTCTTTTCAAAAGGTGGTGAGGGGGTATATTAGAGACCCAGTTGGGTAGAGCAAAGGGAAGGGATTTAATTGTATAATTACTGAATGCTGTGACAGACATCAACACATTCATTAAAACACATGCACAGGAATGTTGGGGTGCCTGGATGGTTCAGTCAGTTGAGTGTCGGGACTCTTGATTTTGGCTTAGGTCATCATCCCATACTCATGGGATTGAGCCCGCATCAGGCTCTGTGCTGAGCATGGAATCTGCTTAAGATTCTCTCTCTAACCCTCTCTTTTGCCCTTCCCCCTGCACATACATGCATGTTCTCTCTCTCTAAAATAATTTTTAAAAACCCACATGTACAAGAATGTTAAGCAGTATCTGAAGCAGTATCAGTATGTGAAGAAATAAATTGTGGTATATTCAGAATGGAATGCAATATGGTAGCAAGAATGAATGAACTACCACAGCACAAAATATGAATGAATCTCACAGACCTAATATTTAATGAAAAGAGCCATTCACAAAGATACAAACTATATGATCCCTTTAAATAACGTTCAAAAATACACAATCAATCTATGTTGTAAGAAGACAGATTAGTGTTTGTCTTTCTGGGGAGCTGTGAATGAAAGCAGAGGAAGGGCCGTTGAGGTGTGGCAGTGTTCTATTTCTTGATCTGGGTGCTGTTGACATGGATGTGTTTACTCTGAAAATTCATTGAGCCATAACATCTCTCTTTATGTGTCTTTCTTTATGCATGTTATACTTTGCTACAAGTGAAAAAAAAAGTGAAGAGCTTTGTTTATTTTTCTGTAGAGTTAAGCAGTGAATTCATGTTTCTCATTCAGGCAGGGGTAGATATTTTGCCCAAGGATGCAGCGGAGGGATATCACTTATAGAAATCAGAGTTCTGAGGCATTTCCTGACCATGGAAAGGACAGATCCTTTCCAGCTTAGCCATTTCATTTTTACTGTCTTGGAACCAAACTTATCAGCAGTTCTAAATGGGAAGGTAATGGTGGTGGTGGTCACCCTCTGCCATATTGGTAAGGCCACTCTGACATCCTCCTTACCAGATTTATATGGAGACAGAGGTGTAGGTGGAAGTGCATGGTAGAGAACAGTATATTTCTCTGTCCAAATCTCTGTGCTTATGTCCATATCAGGAACCATGATCATTCTTCCTTTAAGAAATATAATTACAGGGGTGCCTGGCTGGTTCAGTCAGTAGAGCACATGACTCTTGAACTTGAAGCTGTGAGTTTGAGCCCCATGTTGGGTGTAGATATTACTTAAAAATTTTTTTGGGGTGTCTGGTGGCTCAATTAGTTAAGCATCCAACTTTTGATTGCAGCTCAGATCATGATCTCGCAGTTTGTGAGTTCAAGCCTTGCATTGGGGTCTCCACATGCAGAGCCTGCTTGGTATTCTCTCTCTCCCTCTCTGCCCCTCTTCCGCTCGTGTTCTCTCTCTCAAAATAAATAAGATGAAATGAAACGAAATAAAAATCTCTCTCTCTCTTTCTTGTTCTCTCTCTCTCTCTCTCCCCCCTCTCTCCCTCTCTGCCCCTCACCTGCTCATGCAAGGACTCTCTAGAAAAAAATTAATAATACTTGCATCATTGTTTAAAAATTATAAATAAAATTAAAAAATAAAAATCTTAGGAAAAAGAAATGTAATTAGTAACTATCAGGGCACGGTTTTTCAAACTGTGAATTGGGGAAGGGATTTTGCTTTGAGTTCTGTGTAAAAGTAAAAATACTGTGCTTTGATAAAGAATAATTTTTCCATCTGTAAAGACAAAACTACTGTTCTGTATTGAAAAGTTATTTTCATAGAATAAAACCTGACTTTCTTTTTTTTTTTAAGTTTATTTATCTATTTTGAGAGAGACAGAGACCAAGCAAGTTGGGGACGGACAGAGAGAGAGGGAGACAGAGAATCCCAAGCAGGCTCCAGACTGCCAGTGCAGAGCCTGACACAGGGCTCGATCCCACAAAATCGCGAAATCATAACCTGAGCCCAAACTAAGAGTAGGACTCTTAACCAACTGAGTCACCTAGGCGCCCCTAAACCCTAACTTTCTTAACTCAGTCTTTTGCAGGTTGGGGTTCATGTATGGATTATCAAGAGATGCTTCCCAATAAGTACAGTAGGAGGTTGTTCAGTGAATCTGATGTGTTTGGAAGCTTTGGTGGAGGAGAGTGATACATTCATATATTTCATTTGCTGCACTCTTTCTTAGGGCAGAGTGATTTTTAGCTGGTGTTAGGATCGACACCGGTACCTTTTTTAGTGTTGTTGCAGAACTGCCTTTTCATAAGCATACAGAAAGTTAGCACGACTTAACTACTTGAAGCAAAATACTCTGTTCTTAAACGTATTCATCATTTTGCGAGAGGAAAGACCACAATGATTCTTTTCTTTCTCTTTTTCTTAACAGAAGAGCAGCCAATGATATTTAAACTATTCTCTAGCAACAAAAAATCCCAAGCTAATGTGAAAAAAAAAATTGCCTGCCAAAATTCCTTTCTGTGGTACAGTAACGTCGCTGAGTTAAAAGCCCTTTTGAGATGGAGAATATGACCAAAAAAGTGACACCACCCCCCAACCAAAGAGGGCTTTCCAAGAGCTTCTAGAAGAAAGCCACTCTCATTAAGGCTTCTCATCCTGGTTTTTGTTGGCAGCACTTCTCAAGAATCATTTCCTCCATGAAAAAAATAAAGTAACAGAATCGTTCATGACAGTTGCAAAAGGTGAAATAAGAATTTAAATTGAGAAAGGCAGTTAAAATAATATCTGAACTTTTGAACTTCCTCATCAGATAATTCTTCTTGAAAGTCTTTACAAGATGGGAAAAGAGAATTAATGCCACTTAAAGTGTTGAATTTTAGATGAATACTATCATTAAATATAGTATTTCTCCCATAATTTTTTTGATTGTGGAGTACAGGCATGACAAGAATTTTATGAAGACACTTCTGATTGATCAGGTGGGATATAAACAGAAAGTGCTCTTAAGTAGTAAGGTGTGTCTGTATGGAATTTGAACTTGTCTCTTTTTGCTTAGCAATGTGCATGATTAATGCAAAGCATGGGTGTCTTCACTGCAGGTTTCTCTCCTAAGCTGCAGATCTGCATATCCAACTATTTACTAGACACATCCCTTTAACTCCCCACGGGTATCCTAATTCAACATGTTCAAAATAAAACTCATCATCTCAGCCTTCTCGTGCCCCCTCTCCTTAACTGGGCATTTACTAGTGTTTCTAGTTTCTATTCTTTATTAATTATTGCTAAACCACTTTCCAAAATCACATGTCTAGGTGTCATACTTACATTCTGCCACCTATCAGTCACCTCCCATATACCTCCTGAAGCCACCCACTTTCTACATCCCTACTCTTGCCCATGTAGAGGAGGTCACCATCATTCCTCCACCCAGTCCTTCAGCATTTTCCTAACTTGTCTTCCTGTGGCCATCTGTTCTTTTGCCCTCTGTCGCCCGTTACCACCACAGGATCTTCCTGAAACTCAACTCTCATGTCATTTATTCGCCGGGTTTCTGTTGTTCTTAAGATAAAATCTTTAGCATGGCTTAGATTCTGTTATGATCTATGTATGGTCTTACTACTCTAGTCTCTGTGATCCCCCTGTTCCTAGAGTCTCAGAAGATGCCCACTATCTTTGGTGGCAGTCAAAGAGACAATTGAGGCAACCTCTGTCAGATTTGCTAATAGCTCAAAAACAAACCCACTGAAGTTCCCAAGTCTAAGACAAGGGTCCTTTCTGTGGGGTGATGGTAACAAGATGTTTAGTTGGTTTTCACTAGCTGCAGATACCGAGGTGAGAGAAAACCCTTCGACGCAATTTCCTACATTACCAAGATCTAGGCAGCCCCTTCCATTTAGCATCTAAGTGCTTCCCGATGTAATCTCGCTCTTTGTCCTGAACTCAGAGTCGGCCAACTCCCCACAACAGTCTACCCCATATTACCCTATTCTTGGTTACTGTGCATTTCATTTACATGAGGTTTTCTCCTTATTAAGCATGGAAAGAGAGAGCTTGTAATTGGGACCATCAGGATAGATGTTTGGACTTAGTCTTTACTTACTTTCTGGCTAACTAGATATCCTTAGCTCATTTTAGTTTTTTTAAAAAAAATTAAATGTTTATTCATTTTTGAGAGAGGCAGAGGGAGGGCAGAGAGAAGGAGACAGAGAATCCAGAGGAGGCTCCAGGTTCTAAGCTACCCGCACAGAGCCTGATGTGGGGCTTCAACCTACGAACCACAAGATCATGATGACCTGAGATGAAGTTAGACGCTCAACTGACTAAACCACCCAGGCGGCACCTTAGCTCACTTTAGTTTTAATCCCCAAGTGGTCCTGATCTCCCTCCTGTATATTTTGTCATTATTTTTCACTTCTCTCATTAACATTAAAACATTAATTTCATGCATTAATATTTCTATTAGGGTAACATGAGATATTTCCAGCATGCAGGACCACCTGCAGAGCCAATGGAAGGGTTCGTTTCCCATATGCATCATTAGCCTAAAACCCAATTTTAATGCAATAGATTTCCTTTCTAATGATACCACCTATTACTTATGATTTTCCCTTCCCACCAATGGCTCCAAGCAGACTAAGTATGTCTCAGGTTCTATTTTTGCCTTGCTCTTTCTTCTCAAGGCTTTTACATTACTAGACCAGATTACCTCTAGGCCACTTGGATCTTACCCGTTCTCTTTGCTTGGCTACTCTATAATCTCAGTTTGGACTTCACTTCCTCCAGAACATCTGGGTTAGAGCTTTTCCTGTGCACTTCCAAATTGCCTTCCCCTTCCTTTCCTGTACCTAACACACTCTGTCGGGTTGCTCTGAATATCTGTAAGCTCTATTAACAGCCAGATTCTTGTCTTGTTTTCCTTGCATCCTCAAAGTCTGTTACAGAACCTGGCCCAGAGCAAGCACTTAATGATCATTTCTTAATGAATGAATAAATAGATCACTCCATTAATCATTTGATCAGTGAATCAATGCATTTACAATTTTATGCAAGTCTTTGAGGTTCTCAGAAATTGAAATTTTATTTTCTGAAATTATTTTAGTTTCATTTCTTAAAGAATCTGATTTGCCCCTGGGGCGCCTGGGTGGCTTAGTCGGTTAAGCGTCCAACTTTCGCTTTGGTCATGATCTCACGGATCGTGGGTTCGAGCCCCGCGTCGGGCTCTGTGCTGACTGCCAGTTCAGAGCCTGGAGCCTGTTTCAGAGTCTGTGTCTCCCTCTCTCTCTGACCCTCCCCTGCTCACGCTGTCTCTCTCTCTCTCCTAGAAATGAATAAAACATTTAAAAAAAAAAAAGAATCTGATTTGCCCCTACTTTAAATCATACTGCCATGTTTATTAAAGCCATGCTGCTATATGGTAAAATACAAGAGACATCTAATATTGCCTTAATAAGCCTGTTTCATGGTAAAAACTCTTCAGGCTATTCTCTCTGCACTTTCCATTTTATATTGAAATTGCTTGTGTTTGTGTCTCTGTAAGCTCTAAGACATTATGTGCCTCAAGGGCAGTGACCATGTCATGTCGTATTCATCTCACAGCCGCCTATCTACTGTAGTGGCCACAGTCAGCAAGTGTTTCTATAAATGCTGAAGATAAGCCCAGAATTCAAATCTTGGCGTAACTGTTTTCTGACACCTATCTTTATACTCAAGCTCTGAAAGCCTCAGCTTTTTCATCTGTAAAATGAGGATTTGACTGGTATAAAAGATTTTCTTGTGGGGTTCATGTAAAGTATTACATAAAATATAATATGAATGTGGGGAATATACAGAAATTATGGATAAGCTAGATTGAAGGATAAATTTAACCTCCTTTGTAAAGAATTCTGGGGGCGTCTGGGTGGTGCAGTCAGTTAAGCATCTGACTCATGATCTTGGCTCAGGTCATGATCTCACAGTTCATGGGTTCCAGCCCCACATCGAGCTCTGCACTGTTGGTGTGGAGCCTGCTTGGGACTCTGTCTTCCCTCTCTCTGGCCCTCCGCTGCTTGTGCTCTCTCTCTCTCTCAATAAATAAATAGACTTCTTAAAGAATTCTGGTATGTGAGAATAACGGATTTTTCTTTGTCCTAGGCTGGCAAGATAGTCTCCAGTCTACTAAAATCTTTGTAAAAGAAACCAAAGAGGCAAACTTCCCAATTTTTATATTAAGAATGTTTGTCTGAAATAGAAAACAAAATGAGACGTTGGGATACAAATAAAATACACTATAGGACAATTTATAGACAGCTCAAATGTATCAATTGTATTATTTCTCTTATGAATATTCTTTTCAAAAAGGAAAGTCAAATTGGACAAACAATATTCTCAGACTGTAAATCCCTTGAAAAGGAAATGCATACTTGGAGACAGTTTATAGAAAAAAGGACAAGAACATCAGAGCAGGACTTGCTCTCTCCTAACTAAAATTCCAGAGATTTGTCTATGGTGTGCTCATGTTTTATTATTTCTGTAATGACTCTTCCTCTTTTCTTTGAAATACTAAGAAATCACCCAGCGAAAAAGGCTCCCTGGGCATAATGTGTTTCGGAAAGTCAAAATGTTAAACATTCACATTCTGCAGCTGAGAAACAAATATAAAAGCAACAAAATGGTTTACTCTTAAACCAAAAGCCTCCAATTTGCTTCCATTTGCCAAACTCTAGGCGTTTTGCTGGATTATTTGGTGCTGTATTGTTTTATTCATCTTAGAACTGTTCCTTTCCTTGTATTGGTTTGTCTGATGACTTTCATATCATGTAGTGTTATTTTAGTGGGAATTTGTAATTTTTTCCAATTGTTGCCTATTCCTCTGTAATCATTGTAATTGCATCTTATTATATAATTTGTGTAAATACATGCAATCATGGAATTAGAACATGTGGGTGGTGATATGCAATGTCACAATTGCAGTGGTTAAAGATGTATAATTTTTTTTAATCTTTGGGGGGGGAAGATAAGTAAATACAGTAATTTCAGGGGTGAGAATTTTAGCTGTTTAAACTGATTGCCCAAAGAAATTAATGAAACATTTTAATTTAGATATAGATAATAGGTTTGGTTTTTACCTGTACTTATAACTAAGAGATTCGGACATCTTAGTTTTAAGTAACCTGTTTGATCACTGGTGAAACACTTTAAAGAAGGTTTCAATATTAACCTTAAAACATAAAACACTGAGGATCATATGCTTCTAAAGACACCTCTCCTATAGATTGTTATCAATGTGAGTTTAAAGACACATTTATTAATTCTTTGAACTGGACGTTTATTATCAATATTGACATCTCTAGCTATAAAAATAAAGATGTTTATGTTGATGTACATAAAGATACAGAGTGTGATTTATATGCCTTTCAGAATCCCTGTGACTATGAAATTTGTTTCTCTGATTATGCATTTGGTAAACAGTATATTTAAAATGTAGTCAAGGCCAAAAAAAAAAAAAATAGCGTAATTCAAATTCAGCACCCGCTGGAATCCTAGATGATTAAAACCAGGCTTTAATAAAGCTAACCCCATTAGCTCTAGGATTCCCTTTGCACCAAGAGAACATCTACTGAGCTACATTCATCTTTAATTAAAGAAGTGCACTTGCTTTTAGAGGATGAGAGACAAGCAAGTAAGCACATCTGCTCACTCAGGGAAGGCTGGAGACTGGTACAGATCTTTGTTAAGATTTTAACATGTTTATAAAAATACCTTGGTGGAAATAATAATCACTTTGTGTATTTGAGAATTTGGAAGGTGAAGAGAAAACATGTTTTCTACCAAACTAAAGACAAGATTGCTCTAGTTACCTGCATTTAAAAAAATTCTCTGAAGCATTCATGTAGAATATATCTCCCATTGAATTATGGCATTCATTGCTTTAAGAAGGAAAGTATCTTTTGCCTTTGAACCAAGAAGATAATCCAAATTTTGACTGAAAACAAAATTTCCTATACCTGTGCTCTGCATAAGCATTTCTGAGACACAGAAGTTGCAGGTGGGAGGCTAGTACAGATGATGTGTCAAGGAGAGAAGTGACTCAGCCACCTTACATGCTTACTTCACACTGTCTCTAGCAACCCCTTCTGTGTTCAGCATCTTAAGAATAGTTGTGTGCTGACAGAGAGATTCTCCATCTTCTTGTTTTCTCTTTAGTTCCTTTGAAAAGAAAAAACCTCTTTATGCCCTAGTCAGATATCACATTGGTCTTAGGGTCTGGAACTAGAAACTTCATGCTCCAGTGGTGCCTGGATGATTCAGTCAGTTGAGTGTCTGACTCTTGATTGTGGCTCAGGTCATGATCTCACGGTTTGTTTGTTCAAGCCCCAAATCAGGCTCAGTGCTGATGGTATGGATTCTCTCTCTCCCTCTCTCTCTGCCCTTCCTCAGCTCTCTCTGTCTCACTCTTTCTCACACACACACAAAAAATAGACTAAAAAATAAGTTATTTAAAAAATAAACTTCATGATCCAGAAATTTTCTCTTCCCCTATGATCTTGGTCTAAATTTTATTTTTCACTGAAGGGAAAAAGTAAAGTTTCTTTAAACATCAAGATTTTGGTATCCACTGGAAAGTAAATGAAGTTATCAAAGGATGGGATTTTTGAAGCATCTTCAGTGCTCAGTAAGGAAAAACCACAAAGCTTGAATACACTTCTCCATATTTCTCTTTTAATGCACCAGTTAAAATGTAGCTGATGTGTTATTGGCTTTGTAAAGAATAAGATTGTGTTTGCAGTACAAAATTTGAGACTTTTCTTTCCTTCTAGGTATTTTTGCAATTAGGATATACCTTAATGTTACTTTGACCACAGTTTTATGATCCAAACGGGAGTTTTTCCCTTATGTTTGGGTAAATGAAAATGTTAGCATGGTTTCCCTGTAAATTAAGCTTTATTGGGTTAAATGCCACTAAAAATGTACTATGGAAATTAACTAAGTGTGCTGATAAGTAATTATAATAAACTACAAAAATATACAAATCCTGAGTAGAATCTCTATACTTCTTCATAATTAATTTCTCCTAGATTAATTGTAGAGTTTTTCTAGGAATCCCTTCGAGGTGAGTAGGTAGTCAGCTGGGCGAGGATCTGAGCCTCACTTTATTCAACAATACAAGTTTTGATTTGGAAAGGGAAATTTTGTCCTCATTATTTGACCCTGCCTAGAACCAAGATCTTACGTGTGTGCTTTACTCTTTCTCTTTGCATATACATGTAAGCAAGTAGGGCTCTTTTCCTTCAATTTAGAATCAAAGTTACTGGTATAAATAGCCAACACAAAATAAAGCTAAAAGAACTAAAAAAACATAGAGTACAATTTGTGATAGACAAAAACTGACTTGTTCCTAACACTGAACATTGCTAAAAATCAAGCGAGAAAAAATTAGACTAAGTATTGATGGCAAAGTCAAAATGTCTTATACTTTCTCCTGATCTATTACTGAGCTAGGATCACTAATAAATATGTACAGTGTGATTAAATTATTTGGGAAAATTAAACTGCCAGCCTACATGTGTGCGCATGCACATACACACACATTCCTGTTGCTTCTGCTTAATGCGGTTATAAATAATTTAAACTTTTCCTTTCTTATTTTTAATATGTGATTTATTATCCAAGGAAAATACTTAGAGTTATTTTTTTCAAAGAATTAAGAAATTAGCTTCTTTCTAAAAGACATCCAAGAGCAAGTTAATCATGTGCTGAAATCTCTTCTCCTGGCTTCTAATACAGTTTGAACATGAGGAAAAGAGAATTAGATAAAATGTCTCTAAATGTGAGTATCATTTTGCCGTTACATCAGTTCGAAAACCAAAAGAATGAGGTCCCGTGCCCAGCACTGGACACTCCACGTCCTTCTCACTGCTTTAGTGTTTGCGAAATTTTAGTACTTTGTACCCTAGTGAATACTCTCTTTAGCCAAACATCAACACAGATAACTGTTAAGGGAACTGTTTTCTATTACGTGCGCGCGCACACAGACACACACACACACACACACACACACACACACACACAGATTTAAAATAAGGTTTATTGATGTAAAGTGGCCTCACTCTATAACTGAAGAATCCTAAGGATTCCATTCTGCTCACTTTTTGTTTTCTTCTTCATTTCTTTTATTGGTACTCTGGGTTTACTAGAGTGTTACTTAAGATATTGAAAATAGCATTAAAATGCTTCCTTTTAACTTCGTTAGGTAAGCACCTCTCTGCTCCATTTACTAACGCCTTAGTTCTCAGACCTTCATTATCTTTCACTTTAATCATAAATACAGAACTTTCTGAACTGGGTTGCTTGCCTCTGTTTTTACCCCTTCAAATTCATCTCCCATGCAAACGAATGATCCTTCTAAAGAACAAGCATGACTCCAACATTCCCAACTTAAATGGCTTCTGAGGTTCCTCGGTGCCCTGAGGAGTGTGGAAAAGCTCCCAAGCATGTCTTGGACAGGCTGTCCCATCTGCCCTCCTTGCCTCTCGGCTCCTCTACTCCAGACAACCAGGTTATTCTCTGGTGCCCATCAGCTTGTAGTGCTTCACATGGACCAATTGTTCATACTGTTCCCACTCCTGGATTGCCCCCACATCTCACAAATCCCTGCCTTCTTCCCTTAAAAGAGTGCCTATGCATTTTGTAAGGTATGGCTCCACCATCTTAATGGAAAAGCTGTCTCCGGCGCCCTCTCTCTCTCTCTCAAAGAGACAAGGTGCCTTTCCCCTGTTGTCCACAGGAAATTTACCAAGGGTCACACTGGGTGTAAATGAACCTTATATCCACTGTCTCCTCTGCTAGGTTGTAAGGTCTTTGATTTTAGAACTTGTATTAATTCATTTTAACATCCCTGGTGTCTAACACTGTACGTGCTGAGTAAATGTGGGCTGAACTAAGCTTAATTCCCAAAGATAAAGTCAAGAGTTCTTAGTTTCTTTTAAAAAAATAAACTTAATGACCTTTTTTCTTTATAGCTGTGGCAAATTCAGAATACCTTTACCCTAAAATAACTTTGTAATCAGGGAGTTGAAGCTCTAGTGAGAATAAGAGCTGTAGTGTTAAAGAATGAGTTTTTTAGCAGTGTGCAAGAAATAATAGAAAAGAGCCATGACCACTTTCACTGAAGACTGCTAATAAAAATCAGAGAAAACACCATAAATATGGAGTTAAATAAGGTGGAAAGCTGTGCTGAAGCTTGAAGATGGAAATATTTGTGGGAAAATAAGGTGGTAAGAAATAATGTCCTGCATCATGTTTTGACATGCCATATTCATCTTTCTGGTGATGACTATATTTCAGATGTAAATTAGGAAAAAAAGGGAACGGAAAGTGTATATGTGTCATATCTAAGAAAGGAGAGTCAAGTATCTTAGGATAGCTTTTCTAGTCAGCTCTGTATATCTGGCCTTTTGAAGTACTGGTGACTTTCTTAATCTTCCCTTGTACAAAGAAATAAAAAAAACATAAATTTGAAAATCTCAGCTACTGTAAATCCAGCAATTTTCCATGAATCAATCTCATTTTTTAACATCTATTGACCTTAAAAAAAAAAACATACCCACAAGATTCAGCTATTTTACCAGCAAAATGAGGTTATTAAAAAATAACAGAAAATCGTAATTTGGGGCAATCAAACTATGGCAAACCATAGACAGGTCTGGAGAATAGAGGAAAAGGTCTTGTTTTTATGGAGGAAAAAAGAAGTTGGGAGGGGCTATTTTGAAGAGTTCTGGGTAGTGATGGATTCTCATTGGCTGAGTTTGGCATTTTCTCATTGACAGAGCTGTTGCAGGGCAAGGAGAAATTCTTCCTCCTACTAGGGTATGTGAGGTAAGCTTCTTGTTTGGGATCTGAGCAGTAGTGCGTGAGAGCTCTCCCTTCAGGGCTTTCCAACTCCTTTTTTAAATTTTTTTTAATAAGTTTGGGAGCTTGGATGGCTCAGTTGGTTAGGATTCTGACTTAGGCTCATGTTATGATATTTGAGCCCTTCCTCAGTTCATGAGTTTGAGCCCTTCCTTGGGCTCTGTGCTGACAGCTCAGAGCCTGGAGCCTGCTTTGAATTCTGTGTCTCCATCTCTCTGCCCCTTCCCTGCTTGCATTCTCCCTCTCTCTCTCTCTCTCTCAAAAATAAATAAGCATTTTAAAAACTTGACATTTTTTTTTAAAAATTTAAGATTTATTCCTTTTTCAGAGAGAGACAAAGCAAGAGTGGGGAAGGGGCAAAGAGAGAGGGAGACATAGAATCTGACAAGGTCTGAGCTGAAAGCACAGAGCCCGATGCGGGGCTCGAAGTCACAGACTGAGAAATCATGACCTGAGCTGAAGTGGGACGCTTAACCAACTGAGCCACCCAGGCACCCCCAAAATTTAATTTTTTAAATAATTTTATGTATTTATTTTTGAGAGAGTGGGGGAGGGGCAGAGAGATAGAGGGAGAGAGAGAATCCCAAGCAGTCCCTGTACTGTCTATGCAGAGCCCGATGCAAGGCTTGAACTCACAAACTGTGAGATCATGGCTTGAGCCAAAACCAAGAGAGTTGGATACTTAAGCAAATGAGCCACCCAGGTGTTCCCCAGCTCCATTTTTTAATGAGGATTCTTCTTTTCACACATCTTAAAGGAAAACGATCATTTGATTGATAATCTTTGATGAGCTTCAAAATCATGTGCTGCAGAAACTGAAAAATTTTGAACTAAAAGTACTGATATTTAGGTTCTTTTTAAAAACCTGCCAGCTGAGGGGCGCCTGGGTGGCTTAGTCGGTTAAGCGTCCGACTTTCGCTTAGGTCATGATCTCGCGGTTCGTGGGTTCGGGCCCCGCGTCGGGCTCTGTGCTGACTGCCAGCTCAGAGCCTGGAGCCTGTTTCAGTCTGTGACTCCCTCTCTCTCTGACCCTCCCCTGCTCACGGTGTCTCTCTCTCTCTCTCTCCTAGGAAAAAAAAAAAAAACATTAAAAAAAAAAAAAAAAAAAAATAAAAAATAAAAACCTGCCAGCTGGGATATAATGTGTGTTATTGAATAGTATCCTTATCTCCCTTACTAAAAATGGCCAACACCACAAACTAACCTCATAAGTATACATAACCCGAAATTTATAAGTTATAGTTTATTCTGAGTGCTTCATAGACCCTGCCCCCAGCCTCCTGGCAAGTTTTTATGCATAGTTACCATGCTTTATACTCGCACTACCCTGCTCTGCTGGCCACAGCTAATTGGATCAGAAAACAGTGGCCAGACCAAAGTCAACCTATGGGCTAATCTTTTAAGTCTCTAGCAATTCTGACAAAGGTACAAAGAGAGAAGACACAGATCACCGATATGAGGATAAAGCAGGGATATCACTACAAATTCTGCATGTGTTAGAGTGATAACAATGGAATACTATGAGCAACTTTACACTTACAAATTTGACAACTTACAAGAAATAGAACAATCATTTGCAAACCACCAGCTACCAAGCCTCAACCTGAGTAGTCCATAATTGTTACTGAAATTGAATTTTTATTTATAAGTGCCAGAAAAGGAAACTGGAATTGTGTAAAACTAATTCGCCATTTGAAAATCAGTCAGTGTAATCTGCCATATCAGTAGGCTAAAAGAGAAAATATATGATCATATCAATTGACACAGAAAAACATTTGACAAAATTCTATACTCATTCACGATAAAAAACCCTCAGTGAAACTAAGAATGGAGGGGAACTTACTCAAGTTGACAAAGAATATATCCAAAAAAACTACAGCTAATAACTTATGTAACAGAGAGAGACTGAATGTTTTCCCTCTAAGATAGGTATCAAGGAAAGAATGTCACCACTCTTCTAACCGTAGTACTGGAAGTTCCAGCGACTGAAATAAGGAAAGAAAAAGGAATCTTAAAAACGTAAATATTGAAAAGGAAGAATATAGCTTTAAAACGATCTTTATTTGCAAATGGCATGATTATCTGCCTAGGAAATTTCAAAGAATCTACCAAGGGGCGGGGGGAAGCTTCTAGAACTAATAAATGATTTCAGTATGGTCAAAGGATAAAAATATCAACATGTACAAATGAATTGCATTTTTGTACACTCACAATGAACATGTGGAAATAAAAATTTTAAGCTTAAAGCCATTTACAGCCACTCAAAAATAAATGAAATACTTACTATAGACTTAATAAAAACATGTACAGAATCTGTATGCTGAAAACCAGAAACTATTGACAAAAAAAAAATTAAAGATGGCTTAAATAAATGAAGAGACATACTGTGTTCATGGATTAGAAGACTCAACATAGTAAAGATGTTGGCTTTTCCCAAACTGATCTGTAGATTTAATGTAATTCCTGTCAAAATCCAAGCAAGTTTTTTTTCTTTGTGACCATAGAAAAGCTTATTCTTTTTTTTTTTTTTAACATTTTTAAATTTATGTTTGAGAGACAGAGAGAGACAGAGCAAAAGCCAGGTAGGAGCAGACAGAGACAGAGACACAGAAACCCAAGCAGGCTCCAAGCTCTGAGCTGTCAGCAGAGAGCCTGATGCGGTGCTTGAACCCACAAACTGCAAAGTCATGACCTGAGCCAAAGTCTACCGCATAACTGACTGGGCCGCTCAGGCACTCCTAGACATGCTTATTCTAAAATTTGTATGGAAAGGCACAGGCCCGAGAACAGCTGAAATGATCCTGAAAAAGAATAAAATGAGCGTAATCACTCTACCTGATACTGCCACCAACTAGATAGCTAGTAATCAAGATAGTGTGGTATTGCTGGAGGAGTAGGCACATCCATCATTGGAATGGAATAGAGAACCCAGAGGTAGACCTCATGAATATGCTTTTCAACAAAGGCGCCGAAGCCATTTAATGGAGGGAGGCTAGCATTTTGAAGAAATAGTGCTGGAGCAATTGGACATCCGTAGGCAAAAGAAGGGAACCTTGACTTAAACTTCACACCTTATAAATCAGTAACTCAAAATGCATCATGGACTTAAAGGAAAATGTAAACAATATATAACCTTTAGAGAAGACATTAGGAGAGAATCTTCAGGATCTAAGGCTGGGCAGAGTTCTTAGATTGACACTGAAGGCACAATCCATAAAAGGAAGAATTGATGAGTTGTATCTCATCCAAATTTAAAAGTTTGGCACAAAAAAGACCATGTTAAGAGCAAGAACAAAAAGGATATAATTTGGTAGAAAATATTCGCAAACCACATTTCCCGCAAAGGTTTAGTGTCTGAATATGCAAAAACTCTCAAAACTCAGCAGTAAAGAAACAAAAACTATCACTTAGGAAATGGGCAGAGATATGCACAGACATTTCACTGAAGAAGGCATGCATATGGCAAATAAGCATACGAAAAGATGTTCAACATTATCAGTCATTAGTTAAATGCAAATTAAAACCACAGTGAGATACCACTGCACACCTATTGGAATGGCTCCATAAAAATTAGTGGCAGAACCAAATGCTGTCAAGGATGCAGAGAGAAAATCACTCGCACATTGCTGGTGGGGATATAAAATGACACAGTCATTTTGCTGTGTTTGCCACAGCAAACAGTTTGGCAGTTGCTCATAAAACTGGTGATTCTGTCAGTAACATGCTTGGTAGTTTATCCTAGAGAAATGAAAACTTACGTTCACACAAAAACCTGTACAGAAATGTTCATATCAGCTTTCTTCATGATAGCCAAATATGGAAACAAACCAGATGTCCTGCGATGCAAATTGTTAAACTGTTACACCCATGTCATGGGATTCTATTCAGCAATAAAGGGAACAAAGTGTTGATACAACAACTTGTATGAATTTACAGGGAATTATGCTGAGTGAAAAATGTCAGCCTTAAAAGGTAACCGACTGGTTAGTTCCATTTATATAATATTTTTGAAGTGACAAAAATTAAAGAGAGAACAGATGAGTGGCTTCCAGGAAGTTAGGGAAGAGGGGAAAGGTGGTCAGTTTGGGTATAAAAGATACTTGCTTGTCAACAGAAGGATCACCCATTCCCATCACTAGCCTCACTGAGCTTAGATTTCATAGATTTACAGCAGAACAACTGACATAATGAAGTATATTTATAAAAACTTGATCCCAACCAGCCCACATCACAGCCAGTACTATATAGATACTCACAGAAACTATAAGGTATCAGCTCAACACTTCACGTACTAATATTCCATTACCATGTAAAGGTACTGCATCCTGTACTCCTGGGCTTTTGAAAATACATCAAATGAACATCCTGGTGAAAACATGGTCAAATAAACACAGCATGATGGTACTAAAATGAGCATTAGGGCCAGGTAGGGGAAAATCAGCACTGCTGTGCTACCAAAGAGTGGGAGAGACAAATTTCTACTGGGTTGTCTTAAACTTTGTACGTTTGTGTTTGTGTGTGTGCGTGCGCACGCACAAAGAGCGCGCAGGTGTGTAAGTGTGGGTGAGCTGAATGAAAGACTTTTCCCAGATAAAAGAAATACTATTCATATCTTCAGTGCCCAAACCCAGGGTCTGTTCAGTGGCATTGCTTTTGCATTCCACTAAGCCCTTCCACTCCACTTCCAGCTGTGATGAATGAGATGCAGACATTGAAGAGGTGCTCCACTCTCTCAGTATCTAGAGACAATCTTTCCATTTAGGAAACCATGTTGGAATCATATTTCTTAATGCCATGTCCATCTCCTGTATCTTAATTTACAAACCAGTTGCTTTGATATAGGGACACAAATACTTGTTGGGCGGTTGGATGGATCCACACATATTTTGAAATCAAACTTTATTTCTACCTGTTTATTAGAGTTTATGGAGGATACCAAATACATAATACAGTGTCCTTTCCTTAAAATGTTTATAAGCAGAATTTTTACATGTCCCCTTTTATCCACAATGTCACCTTTGCTGATGGACTAGTTCAAATACATACAAAGTTCCTCTCCACCCTACTCCTGAACCAGATAATCAGCATTTCTATTAGCTGAAACATCCAGGGTTTCAGACCAAGGGCAATTTCAACTACTGAAGCCAAGAGCTTCCAAGAGGCCTTGAAGGTTAAGAAATAGTCGTTTGGGTCCAAACATTCCTGACCAGTACAGACCCATGAACAATAATTAGATTTTTTTTCTTTTTTGAAACTAAAAAGAGTAAGTAATTATAGCTGGGCTGCTTTCCTTAAAGATTACAGCAATCTATTTGAATTTGACAATTAAAGCCAAAGACATATTTATCTTGCCATCAGAGTAACTTATACTAGAAGATCATGGGGTGAACAGACCATAGCAGAGTCCATTTTTCTGCCTTTGGTCAATATTGTACTTAAATTAATTCAGAATAAGAGCAGTCTATCCTTTGCTTTAAAATGTCAGTGACAGTCTCTCATGGAAATGCATTCAGGAGCTAGAAAGCCTGTCATTATGCAGAGTCACCAGAGCCAAATATTCGTACCTAAGAATGGAAAGCAGTCTGTCTTTCTCTGCGTCCTGCCCAATACATTTCATCATTACTTAGGAGTTTTGAAAACAAATCTATAAGTAAAACCCTGGATCCTAATTTTTTTTTTCAAGAATTCCTTTAAGAAATACAAACAATTCTTCCATACCTTAGACCCATGGGAGATGAAAATTGACACTTCAAAAACTTGGCATGTTTTCCTTTTGTCAACTTTAGAGATAGAAAATTGTAAAACATAACTAGTGCCAAAACTGTCTAGAAGAGATGACTGGGACCTAGACTGACATTTTTGAATTCATAAGCCCAGCAACACCGAAACGAGGACTTTAGCCCATGGGTGGCTTTCATGAGCTCCCAGGCTACAAAAACCCAGCAGGTCAGAGAAACCGATACCTCCATGTCTTCGGTTCCCCTAAAACATTTGTGGGACAACTGAGGAAACAGATCTACCTGGTGGGATCAGGGGTAACGGGCACCAGCAATTCCATGACTGTCTTCTTTCCCTCTTGTTATTTTATTTTTTTCTTGTTAGAGAATTTCAAAGCAAAATAACAGTAAAAACTCAGAAAAAATCAAAAGCTCTAAAAGAGAAAACAATCATGTAATCCTGCTATCAAGTGATAATCATTTTTATCTCTGCGTATAAATATTTTTTTCAAAAATTAAAGCAGCATGCTTATTTAGAAAATTCAAGCAGAAGGCAAATCCAAATCTATCACCCAGTCACCTCTTTATTCATACCTACACACAGTTATCCCTGTAATTTATGTAAGGGTCATTCTCTGTCTCGTACCCTGCATCTAGATTTTTCTTTACTCAGTTGAACTTCTGGGAGAACTTGTATTCAGGAAATGTGAAAACACACACACACACACACACACACACACCATTCCTTTTAATGGATGCAGATAATTCTTTTAAATCGATGGATGGATGTTTTAGAAATTGTACAGCCAGTCCTTTATCTATGAGTAGATAGCTTGTTTCTAGTTTTCTGTTCTCTGAAATAATGCTTCACTGAGGCTCTTGGTACATGTATCCTATACTTAATAGCTTGAGATAAATGTCTAAAGGAATTACTGTGTGAATTTTGATACCTATTTCAAGACTGCCAAAAGAAAGAATAAGCACTTATGCTCTCAGTCATAATGCATAAGAAAGGTGGATTCCTTATATACTTATCACTATTCTTGATATTTTCCCAATTTACTAGGAGAAAATATTTACTCATTCATTAGGTAGAATTGATAGGTCATCTGTACTAGTAGTTTTTTATTAATGGTGCAAACATCTTTTCATATATTTATTGACCATTTTATTTTGTGATCTGCCCATTTCCAAATTGGGGCTTTTCTCTTGTCTAAAATTGCTTTTTAAAGATTTTTTTTTTATCTTGTCAATACACTTTTTGTGTCTATCATGATGTACTACAAATATTTTCCCAATTTTCATTTGTTTTTTGACTTGTTTTGGATGTTTTTAAATTATGTGTGAATTTTAATACCTTCATACAATGCCTAATCCAACTTTATATCCAACTTTTATCTTTTTTTAACACTGTATTGCTTTTACTTTCCCTCATTAAAAATTCAAGTAAAATATTTTATTTTTTTTTAATTTTTTTTATAAAAAANATATTTTAATGAGCATATAAAATACATTCTAGAAATACACTATTATTTATCTTATTGTAATGTAGTTTCCTAGTCATTTTTTCCCGGCTGCTGATTATATTGGTATTATTTCTCACCACTGTGAATAATGTGGTGTTGAAGGATAGTTGGGTGATAAGCAGAGGGAAAAATAAAGTAGCTTCAAAATTTTAGTTACAGGACAAATTGAAAGTGAAGTGAGACTCTTTTTTCTTTTTCATTGCTCCTGTGAAAGGGACAAGGCTTTAACAAAGGCCCAATTGTAATTTTTTTAATGTTTATTTAATTTTGAGAGAGAGAGAGAGAGAGAGACAGACAGAACCTGAGCAGGGAAGGGGCAGAGAGAGAGGGAGACACAGAATCCCAAGCAGGCTCCAGACTGGGAGCTGTCTGCACAGAGCCCAATGCAGGGCTCGAACTCACAGACTGTGAGATCATGACCTGAAACGAAGTCAGTCACCCAACCAACTGAGCCACCCAGGTGTCCCCCAATTGTAATTTTTTTAAAAAGATGAAATGCACATTACAAAAAAATAGCCTTGGGGGAAGGTAAATAAATAAACAGGACAGTAACACATGCAATCTGTGTGTTTTACTAACTTCTGGTTTCAATTGAGCCTTCGAGGTTCTTTTTCTTTGTATTTGTCCCATTTGTTTTAATGGGATATGTGAGGTCTTTTATTCCTTAACTGTAGAGCCCCTGCATGATCTCAATCGCAATTTGTTACTCCTGGCAACGATCTAATGTATCCAGTCTCTTTAGGTTTGTCTAATAAGTGGCATTATTGCATTGTTCAAGCATTTCAATTTGATTGATGAGTTTATCCATAAAGGTTGTTCGTAAATCTGTTAAAGTCATTTATTTCTGATTCCAGTATAATTGTGTATGGCAGTATTAATGCTGCTTTCCAGAAGATTAACCATATGTTGTAGGGCCTAATTTGTAGTTCAAAGTAGAAAGTGGTGATCCTTTCAACATGTAACTTATTGGAGGAAAACGAAGCTTGATGGGGACAATCTGGGAGCACATAGTTGAAAGGGATCCCCCACCATAAGCCTTGTATTGATTACTTCGCTGTTATTCAGCAATTCATATTGTGGGACTTCTAGTATCAACCAGGGTGAAATATAGTCTCAGGTTTTCATACCAACTCTGCTGTTTCTCTCTCTCTCTCTCTTCTTCACCAAGACCAGGGAATAGAACATAAAGGTCAACAGCTTTATCCTAATCTGAATTGTTTTGAACGCTGTACTCATATTTTCATCTTTCATTGATTTTTAACGTGACGTGATGTATTGTAACCATATTAATTGCAGTGTGCTGCACTAAAGTTAGGCTTTGGAAGTGTGACTTTTAATTAAAGGAAATGCTTGTGAGTATTTGTGTCATATCACCTGTGTCACATCAAGTCCTCAATATACTGTGATTCAGTAGGGGTGTTTTCCCCAATTTCACAGCAATAAGCACAGCACATTGTTTCTTTTGCCTTACCTAGGTTTAGGAGTTGATCTGAATGATGGGTTTTGCTTGTAGTTTCCGTGGCATTTCGCCTAAATCAGGTGGGTGAGTGTACCCCAGCTAGTAAAGGTCAGATGCATAATTGGATAGGTTTAAGTGAAAAGATGCCTCATTTTGGAAATGTGCATGATTTTTCTTGCCTAGCCATAGAATTTGTCATCTTTGCTCTTCAGGCTGTGGTCTTTTGCCATCCTCACTCCCCACTCCCACCCCTATCCAGGGTCAGTTGATGACTCCCACAGCTGTTCGAGTACTGTTCTTGTCCATAAGCACACCATATTGTTAAAGTATCTGTCTCCCTTGTGTGTGTCTTAAGGGCAGAATTAGAGCCTGTCCTCCATACATGCTCAGGGCTTGGTGCCTACCACGGGCTCTAGCATCTGGTGATAATTTGATGAATTCAATTGAGTGACCACAATATTGCCATCATGATGTATTGAATGATTAATACATGCAACTGATGATGAAAAACAGAGCCCAGCTTCCTTCAAGCCTTCCTTTCTTCCTTCCAAATATATTTGCTGAGGGCTTGCTTATATTGTGAACAGTATTCTTGGCACAGAGGATATAGTGGTGAAAATGAGAGAAAAAGAATAAAACCTGCCTTCAGGGAGTTAAACATTTAAACGAAATAACTCAGTATAGTCTTATGTGTCCAGTTCACATGTTTTTCAATTTCAGGTTGGATTAAAAAAATCAAGTATCCCTTCATATTAAAAAAGTAAACTAAAAAACTGGGGCTTTACTACCAGCAGTGTAGTATAGCGGAGAAGCACCAAGAGCTGTGCAATCCGTGACAGCAGCCACTTGCCACCTGTGGCCATGAATACACTAAGTGTGCTAGTGTGAATTCAAATGTGTTAAACCCATAAAATGCACGCCAGATTTCGAACACTGAGTATGGAAAAAAGCATGTCAAATATCTCATTAATAAATTTATATTATGTGTTGAAATATTTTTTATTTGTTGCGTTTAACAAAATGTCATTAAAATGAATTTCACCTAGTTTTTAAAAGATTTTATGTGACTACCAGCTAATCTAAAATTGCAGATGCAGTTTACATCTGTAGCTTGCATTATTTTGCTGTTGAATACTGTGAGTAGAGTGTAGTACGTATGACACAGGCTGGAGAATGCTCCACGTTCAATTTAGATCATGCCCCCATAATGGCTTTGTGGCCTTGAAAACTTACTAAATCTGTCTTTAATTCTTTTGCCTTATCGTCTTGTAAAATGAAGATATCAATAGTTACCTAACTCACACTATTGCTATGAGAATAGTTGCATACATATTTTGGAACAGTGTCTGGCATAGAGTATATACTCTTTATTTTTTTTTAAATATTTTTATTTATTTCTAGGAGAGCGAGAGAGACAGCGTGAGCAGGGGAGGGTCAGAGAGAGAGGGAGATACAGACTCTGAAATAGGTTCCAGGCTCTGAGCTGGCAGTCAGCACAGAGCCCGACGCGGGGCTCGAACCCACGAACTGCGAGATCATGACCTAAGTGAAAGTCGGACACTTAACTGACTAAGCCACCCAGGCGCCCCTAGTATTTGTTAAATCACTAAATAAATCCACTGGTCACTACCACGTTTACCCCAGTGGGTAGAATCATCCGAGGGGTAATGTCATTTTTAAATAACTGTGTTGCAAATAACTTGTTTTCCAGGGCAGTAGTAGCAATTGTAGACTGACATGGGGAACATTTTGATAGTTTATTAGCTCAATTCCCTTCTCCCTCCTCTCTTCTTCCCCCAGAACAGATGGAGGGAAACGAGTAAAACTCAAAAGGAATTAATTACCTTTCTTTCCAGCAGGCTATTTGGGAAAAAGATGCTGAAGTGAATGGCAAATCTACAAAGTATTCTTTTCACACAATTGCAGGCCCCTGTTACTTTGTGTGGGTTCCTAGAAAGAAGTCAAAAATATGGAAATCCAACCTTCTAAGTTAGAAAATGGATTCTTTCTTTGCAAAACACCGCTGTTGACAGCCACTAACCTCTTTGTACAATAAAACCTTGGACTGCGAGTAACTTGTTCTGTGAGTGTTCTGCAAAACGACATAGACATTTATAATAAATTTTAACTTGATAAATGAGCAATGTCTTGCAATGCGAGTAGTTCGTGACACCAAATGTCATATAATCACAACTGAGCCAATGGTTCTTCTCTCCCTCTCTCTCTCTCTCTCTCTCTCTCATGCTGCAGGATTGTGGGTGATCACCTCCTATGCGCAAATGCTTGGTCTCAGGCCGTGGTGTTTGGCAGAAATCAGTAATTTTCAGAATGTTGGAAGGTGTCCGCAATTGGCACTAGTGTATTTTTTGTCACTTTAAAGCACCTATGGACAGTTCTTATCTTTTCCATATGAGAGTAAGCTTAGGAATGCTTTCCTTCATTCTAGGTCATTGGATAGGTTCCTTGTTAAAGTTGCACAAAAAGAAAAAGATTCCACTGAGCCAATAGACAGCAGTGATTGCATTAGTGATAGTGAAAGCCCTCCTACACAATAATCTTCCTCTCTCTTGTCTCCCTCACACCATCCTCGAAGGTTTCCAAAGGTAAGTGCAGGTTAATTTGTTTATTTTCTTTATATTTTGTGTTTTCTTTATTATTTTGTATTCTTTAAAAAACCTTTTATAATGTTTATTCATTTTTGAGAGAGAGACACGTGGAGTGCGAGTGGGTGAGGGGCAGAGAGCAGGCTCCAGCCTCTGAGCTGTCAGCACAGAACCCAACGCTGGGTTCTGACCCACAAATAGCAAGATCAGATCTGAGCCAAAGTAGGATGCCCACCCAACTGAGACACCCAGGAGCCCCGTATTATTTTGTGTTCTATTACAGTATCGCAGTCATTTTTATATGAATATTTTTGGGTTGTGGAACAGATCGTCTGAGTTTCCATTATTTCTTATGGGGAAATTTGCTTTGATATATAAGTACTTTGGATTACAAGCATGTTTCTGGAAAGAATTGTGCTCACAAAGCAAGATTTTACTGTACTTGTTTACTAACTAGAGAGGAAACCCCATGACGTCAGTCAAAAGTAAAGGTATTTATGACACCTGTACATAAAGGAAAAAATATGTATTGATACTGACAAAGAGGCTCCTAGGGTGGCCCCCATGTTCCCCGCCTGCTGATGTTCACACCCTTGTGTAATCCCCACCTTCCTGATTGGGTAGGACCTGTGATTTGCTTCTAACCAGTGTTACAAGGCAAAAGTAGTGGGATGTTTATGATTATATGTATGTGATAACATGGCTTAAGGTGGTAGCTCCCATCTTACTGGAATTTCTCCTTCTCTTGATGGCTTTGAGGAAGTAAGTGGTCCTGTGGAGGGATGCCACATAGAAAGAAACTGCAGAAAGCTTCTAGAAGCTGAGAGCAGCCTCTGCAAACAGCAAACAAGAAACTACAAAGAACTAATTCTGCCAACAGCCAGATGGAATTTAAAACTAAACCTTCTCCCAGTCAAGCCTCAGAGGAAACCATAACCTCCCCCAATGCCTTGACTTTAGCCTTGTGAGACCCTAAGCAGAGGGTCCAGTAGAGACATGCCCAGACTCCTGATCCATAAAAAGTGGTCAAAAAGTATGTGTTATTTTAAGCTGCTAGTTTGTAATAATATTGTTAGTCAGCAATAGATAACTATCACTGATACTTTGACTTACCTAAATTGTAAATTTTGAGTAAAGATATGTTCATTGAAATTATTAGAATTCATTGTTCTTGTTCTTTGATTGCGTAGCATCTGCCATCTCATCAAGCCTGGATAAGGGATTTAGGTGTATATTTAATAATAAATGACTTACATTTATAATGTTTTATAGGATTTTAAAGTGTACATATCATAGACTTTTCATTAGGAGATGATAATTCAGTTTACCATATGTTGGTTTGACATGTTTCTGTGGTTCAAAATGTATCAGGCATATATTTAGCTCTCCAAAGAGAGATATGGACCAGATATTTCGTTCAAATCATTAGCATCTTCCAGATGGTAATTAAAATGGATTAAATCACTTGATCATCTGTAGAAGTTAAGGCTCAAGAAAGAAATGAAATTTAAGGGGCATACAGAAGAATCAGCAAGATGGAAACCAAATCAGGAAGGTAAGCAGAGATGTAAGAAAAAGTGATGTCAAGAGTTTCAAGATAAAGAGAGTACCCTTCACCCTCCCCCCACCAAAAAATGGAAAAGGAGACCTGAGTTCACTGGGTTTAGGAATTAAAGAATTGTTGACCTTAATGAGATGGGATGGAAGTTAGATTTCAGAGACACTAAATAGTAGGAATGAGGAAGTAGAGGTAAATACTTATGTAATAGCTAGAGAGGAATGTTGAATCAAAGAAAGACTTTTCTTAAGACAGAAAAGACTTTCTTGTTTGTTGCCATGAAGAGTTACTAGAGAGAGGTTGTCAGAAAGGAAGAGGATTGCTGTTAAAGTGAGGTCTAGGATTCTGGGAGAGGTAACTGGTGGGATGGACAGCATGAAGAATTAGCCTTAGATGAGGGAAAACACCCTTCTCTCAGACTAGAGAGAAAGAAATAAGCCTATATGTGGAAGTAAATGCATTCATAGTTATGGGTATGAGAAGTCCGGGAATTTATAGGACTTTTGTTTTCCCATCTGCCATGCATAAGAGGGGCAGGGCTAAGTAGGGGCCTTATGGAAGTGGGTAAATGGGTACAACTGCTGACGGGAATTAGAGAGGAAGTTCATTATACACAGAAGAGAGTCTTGATGAGTGGAGGGGAGTCTCTAAGAGGCCTTATGACTCTCACCAAAGCTGAATGTCCTCCCACGATGAAATCTCTTTTGGAGTGGAAAGTGAATAGATTTTGGTTTGTCCATTAAGAAGAAACCTGAACTTGGGAAATACTTTTTAGCCCAGCTTCCAAGATTGTTACCAAAACCATCCTTTTTGCATTCATGTGAACTCTTCTCATCCCTCTTAAATGACAAACTAGGCTTTTGTTTTATTTTTAATTTAGCTTAACAAAAGAAAAAATGAAGGTCTTCAGGTTGAAAGTAAGGAATTCTATTTGTAGGACATACTCCTTGCAAAGGGCTGACATGCACATCTTCCTCACTAGTAGGAGTAATACTTTTTCTTTTCCAGTTGGAACTGTTTTCAGTCCGCACCTCTTTCTTCATCTGGTCTGAGTGAAATGAGGTCAGAATCATCCTTTGTTTTTCTCCCTGGCTGGATCTTCTGGAAATAGTGCGTGCGTGCATTACAATTCTTCAGAGGTAACTTGTTCTTTTTTTTTTTTCCAGAAGAATCTAAAACCATAAAACTGGAATTATTTTCCATTTCATTTCTTAAATATAATCTTAAATTTTTGCTCCTGGAGAAATGGTCTATAAAGAAAGCATCCTCCATATCTACATCATCTATGAATAGATGAAGCTCTGGCAGTAGCTACTGCTAGAGCGAACCTTCAGATCATTTGAAATTATGATAGCAGTTTATTCTTTCATTTAACATAATGAGTAAGTACCTGCTATGTTTTTGGTGCTGTTCTAGGCTCCAGATAAGGACCCCTACTTTCAGGAAGCTAGCATTCTTATGTGCCTGCTATGGGGGAGAGGAGGGAAACTGAAGCTGAAAATAAACAATCTAACCAATATGTGTTAAAACAAGATATATCAGGGGTGTCTGGATAGCTCAGTCCTGTTTGTGAAGCATCCAAGACTTGATTTCAGCTCAGATCATGATCTCAGTGGTGAAATGGAGCCCACTGATGGGCTCTGAGCTAGGTGTGAAGACTGCTTAAGATTCTCAACCTGGTCCTCCCCATCTGGCACACATGTGCTCTCTCCCTCTCCCTCCCCCAACCCTCTCTCCCTCTCAAAAAACGAAAGGAAGGAAGGAAGGAAGGAAGGAAGGAAGGAAGGAAGGAAGGAAGGAAATTCATAAGACTCTATCAGATAGGGAAGGAAATTCATAAGACTATCAGATAGTGATAAGTGGTGAATATGAGCAAAATAACAGATATTGTGGAAGACGCTGGCTTTAGAAATCTAGCATCTAGCATATGCAGAATTCAGAAGATTATCAGATTGTAACCAGACAACTATAGAGTCTGCAATTACCTTGGCAAGAACATTAGTGGCATAGCAACTGCCATATACATCTTTTTGGAAAGCTGAATCTAAATCAGGAGAGGAACCCAGAGACACATCTCTGACATCAGCTGGCTATCCTTTCTTCATTAAAAACAAACAAACAAAAACCCGAAAGCCAGAAGAGTCCAGGAAGCCTTACAGATGAAAAAAAATTATTTTTTAGATGTCCAGTCTTTTGTAAATATAGTCCTGTTAATATACTGGTGTTGAGGCGCTCACCTTTTCCTACTCCTTTGCTTTACATTTTTAAGCAGCTGATTATATAATGCTAGTAATACACAAATTGCTGATGAGAGAGCATGGGGAGGGCTGAGGACAAAGTGCAAGCTAGAGCACCCCCCTCTTCCCCCACTCCCACACCCCCGCCCCGCCGCAGCCAGGTGGGAGGTGTGTGATACTCCTCAGTCACTCCAGGCTACCCAAGGACAAAGGAGAGGAAAGAAAACAAATGGCTAACTGATAGAGATCACAGTCATACGGGACAGGGTCTCCGTCAGTTTACAAATGTCTTGGTAAATTACAAGAAAAAGGCAATCTTATCAAAAAGCATAATCTCCAGAAACCCATAGACTCAAGTTTCCTGGAGCCCCAGACTCCCCCCTCAATAGTGATATGGGGAACAAAGGCAAGAAGGAAATGGCAGGTAAAATGAACCTGCAACCAATTGACAAATACTTGAAGCAAATACTGACTAACATTTCTCCAGGAACCCCCTGCAGTCATAATGTGCTTGCCTTAGTAGAGGGAAAACAACCTTAGCTTGACAATAGCAAAGCTTCACGTATTTTTGGAGACCTCTTTAGCATATCAAAGTCCCTGTGGAGGTCTCCCTTTTGACTTTACCTCCCTGCCTCCACAGTATAAAACAAGCCACTCTTCACAACCCCAGGGCAGCTCTTTCTGCCCACATGCATTCCCTGTGCTTTAATAAAATCACCTTTTGTACCAAAGGCATCTTCAAGAATTCTTTCTTGGTCGCTGGCTCTGGACCCCCCATCACTCCAAAACCTCAACATTGCCACTCCCTCTCTCCCTGTCTTCACGTGAAGGCCTCAGTCCTCCATCTTACCTTTCTTTTGTTTAGGCTTTGGGTTCTGAACGTGCTTTAACTACATTCAGACTCTGGAAAATGGAGGTTTCTGAGGTTATGTTTGAAAGATCTTTGACTGACAGACTCCCTTTGGCCACACAGAATTGGAAGAGTGTAATAAAAAAATGTGGATATTGTTCAAACTCTGGCAGCTTTTTTCCACCTGAGAAATGGAATCTGGCGGTGGCTAGCCCCAGGGAATGTAAATAGAACCTTACCTGTAATTAACCCAGGGCTTCTCTTGTTCTCGATGCAAATGGAGTTATAATTGCATTTCCTTTAGTAGAATAGAAAGCCTGTGTTTCAGAGGGGAGCTGGCAGTTGAATAGAGGACAAACTATCTGTCTAACTATGACAGCTCCCTCCTATCTCCTAGAAAACCTGAATGATAATAAAACTGGAGTTGCATTTGATGTAAGACATATGGTAATTACTATAATAATATTATCACCCGGATTCTGCAATGGTTTTGTCAGTGAGGTGCAATTTCACATATTGTCTGCGATAAAATCCCCGTTTTTTGGTTATTGATAGCAATGCCTTTCTAAAATGGTATAGGTGTTTTGTGACAGCTGCGAAGTTCCTGCTTCATATCCAGGTAATTGGGTTGAGAATAAGGCCTGCATGCTAAAACCTGACGAGGTGAGAAGTGGAGAAAGCCCAGGGAATACTGTGAATATTTTGGTAGTTATTAACAGAGTAAAAGGGAAGCCTTTGCTAGTCAGTTCTTCTGAAGCAATGCTGAAGGGGGAAAAAAAAAAGAAAGAAAAGGAAAGAAAGACAAGCCCCTTTAGAAAGCCTCGGTGTGGAGTCTTCAGCCCAAATTTGGAAATAGTGAGCTAATCAATTATATAATGAATCTGTACTTAGTATTTTTAAGGCTATATATAGTATTCACAAATTAGACTATAATTACTTTCATTTCATTCTGCTATTGATTATTTCACAAGTAAGATTTTACTTTGCTTAATTGCTGATTTAATAGAAATTACTTCAGCATAATGAGTATGTGGGTATACAATAAATGCTTTTATTTATTGGTCAGAGGAACAATTGGTTCTATAGTATGTTATCCTGAGCAAGCTGCATATATTCAATTTTATAGCTGCCTCCAGGAAGCCAAATATTGAAGACACTAACAGCATGTTAAAATGGACTACTTTAAACTCTTTTTTTGGAAATATGTGGGAAATAAATAACAAATAACAGTAGTATGTCAAAGTGATTTTATTGCTTAGATTAGTAAAAGGAAACTAACACGATGAGGGGAAAAATCAGATTATGGGATTTTCTTTTTTTAATGTCCTCTCTTGTGCAGAATTCATTTTTTAAAAATCCCACCAAAGACCCATAAAACAGTGAGCTCTATTCGAGAGTTATTATTTAGGCACAAATCATCACTAGTGGCAATATATTCAGTGAGTGTGGCATTTTATACTCTCGTTGAATTGAATAAATATGTATATATAAAGGTATAGGTTGGCAAGTTAATTCTGCTGTGAAGTGCTAAATAACTAGAAGTAATGGTAATAATGTGGGAATAAAATTGGTGTTATATTAGTTGTTATTATGATTTAGATTCCTTGGTTAATTCTTTTTTTTTTTTTTTTTTTTGAAAGGGGAAATTGTCCAGATGTCAAAAAATTGAATTGTAAAGTTAGCACAAAAACTGAAGACCCTTGGGGGTGCCTGGGTGGTTCAGTGGGTTAATCATCTGATTCTCTGTTTTGGCTCAGGTTAAGATTCAAAGGGTTCATGAGATGGAGCCTTGTGTCAGCTGACAGTGCAGAGCCTGTTTGGGATTCTCTCTCCTCTCTCTCTGCCCTTCCCCTGCTCATCTTATCTCTCTCTCTCTCTTTCTCTCTCTCTCAAAATTAATTAATTAATTAATTAATAATAAATAAATAAATAGACTTAAAAACAAAACTAAAGACCTTTGGCCCTAGCATTTTATAGCAAAACATTTGGGATTTGTATAAAAGACCTATTAAAAAGGTAGTGATTCAAATCATTTCAATGAAATTAAATTCAAGAATTATTACTGTCATTAAATACCTGAAAAGTTCAGACCCTAGGAATATATATAGTCATGAACAAAATTAAGTTCTACTTTCATGGGTTTATACTTACTGGTGGAGGTTCTGTGCTACACACTTTTTTATAACATCTCTGGTATAATCGAGTATAACTTATTAAGGTATCTGTACCAATCTCACCAGACAAAGTTGAGATTCTGAGTGGTCATGTACTCAGAGTGTACATTTACTGAGATTTACACTCAGTAACCAGACTAGCATGAGTCCTCTCCTTGCTGAGTCATCAAGTAAGGAGTTGACCAGGTGGAATTGTCACACAAAGTAATCTCTTTTAAAAAAGATTTTTTTTAATGTTTATTTTTTATTTTTGAGAGAGAAAGACAGAGCATGGCGGGGGAGGGGCAGAGACAGACACACACACAGAATCCAACGCAGGCTCTAGGCTTTGACTGTCAGCACAGAGCCCAACACGGGGCTTGCACCCACTGACCGTGAGATCATGACCTGAGCCAAAGTCAGATGCTTAATTGACTGAGCCACCCAGGCACCCCAACACAAAGTAATCTTTAATTGCAGTAAATAAGATCATGGGGAATAATTTCCAAAGCTGAAATTCCCTAAGCAGGGAGGAGCAAGTTCTTTTTATTTAGGATTTAGGATGAATGTGTAGATAGGGGAGCTTTGCCATCACATGTAGATGTGGGCATAAAGTTGCACGGCATGCTTAGAAAACATGCCTATATATGCATCACATGTTATGTTAATGAAGCTTGTGTTCCTCCTCCTAGGGTGGAGACTTTATGACGAAGCCAAGGTAACTGTTGGACACTTTTTGGCTCCTCTGCATAGTCGTTGACTTGGTGGCCAAACTCAAGCTGATTTAAACTGGGTTAGGCTGGCTAGTTCTTGGTCGGCCAGTAGGTACTAGAGGTTTATTTTGATGGTTTAAGACCGGTCAGGCTAAGAAATGCAGAGCCTTGATGTTCATAGGCTGGAACCTTATCAGTTGACCTGAGTCCAAGCTTCTGCAGAGACAACTGGTATATTTGTTAGTGGGGTCTGAAAAGAAGCAATGGATGATTAAGGAGAAACAGTTCTCTGAAAAACAAGCTTTACATTTTCTGCTAGTTTTATCCATTAACCCTATGGGATATGGTTTCAGAAAGGACCAGGAATTGGTTCCTCTCTGACTTTCCAACCAAGCACTTGGAACTTCTCTCTAGTGTAATAGAAAGATTATCTTCTGTGGAGATAGAAACGGGCTTAGATTTTTCAAAAAGAAAACAGAAGACGGGGCACCTGGGTGACTCAGTCAGTTAAGTGTCCGACTCGGCTCAGGTCATGATCTCACAGTTTGTGGGTTCGAGCCCCAGGTCCAGCTCTGTGCTGACAGCTAGTTCAGAGCCTGGGACCTGTCTTCAGATTCTGTGTCTCCCTCTCTCTCTGACCTTCCCCTGTTCACACTGTCTCTCTCTCTCTAAAATAAATAAATAAATAAATAAATAAATAAATAAATAAAACATTAAAAAATTTTTAATAAAAGAAAAACAAAAGGCAATAAAAATATCTCTAGTTGGATTGAAAATTTCCCACATATTTGTTGCTCATTGTATTATTATTATTATTATCATTTGTGTAATTTGTTCTTTGACTATTTTCCAGGGGTCTCAGTATTTTTACATTCATTTGAAGCTTATTATATAATTAAGATATTATGTCTTTGTCATATGTATTATAAATAGTGTCCCCATCTATCACTTTAATTTTGTTGGTACACAGATCTTTATAGCAAACGTCTGATTTATTGTCTTTCATTTGACGCAACAGATCATTTCTTAGATTAAAGAACCAAATTTGCAGTTTATTTGGTTGTTCATACTCTAAAATATAGTAAGAAAAAGATACACATTGAAAATAATGGCCTTTTTCTTCTTGTAAGTGAGTCTTTCTCCATGGAGAAGGGGATACATTGGAAGATATTCTTTCTTTGAGACATTTTGTGTGTGTGTTATTGGAATTTGAGGAGAAGGAATCCTTTCTATGGAGTAGTTCCCTTTGTAGGGTCAACTCCTAATTTAGAGAACATTATTATATGGTAATTAAATAGTATTTATGAGGTTGCCCAACTGGAGTAAATCTAGGAGATTTATTTTCAGCTTTATAACCACTTAGGTTTTAAAATTGCATTAATTGTTGTACTCCTAATAATGAATTACAGATACTAAAGTTTTTTCTGTGGCCCATAGCAAAGGTTATATGGCAATGTAGTGGAAAGAACATTGGGCTTTGTACTAGAAAATGTGGGCTTTTACCTCCAAACGAGGACATGGACTAGATGATTCCAAGGTCCTTTTAGGAATATGCAATTCTAGGACTGTTGGAAAAGTCTTCCACCTTTTAATAGAAGTTATGTTTGTCTTTTTTCTTCTCTTCCTTTCTAGGTTTAGAGATTTTAAGAATTCAGTTGTACATGTTAAGTCTTAAATATCTGAGTTGGCTCTCAGCTGTATGATTTCAAAATCCAAATGAAAAATTAAAAATAAAGATGTACATTTAGAAGTTGTTAGTAAACAAATATTATTTAAAGCCATGTAAATAGACAACATGAGAAATACACAAAATCAGAAGAATTCAGGGTGAAAATGGAAAGATCCAATATATTGGTTCTATAGATGAGGAACTGGCAAAGAAGATGGCAAACTGTGTTCAAAAATTAAAGATGCCATTTGGTTGTCCCATTAGATGTAGAATTGGTAAGACCTGATTAGTGTCAAGAAATTAACACAGTTAGGGATGCCTGGGTGGCTCAATTGGTTAAGCATATGACTCTTGATCTTAGCTCAGATCATGATCTCACAGTCATCAGATTGAGCCCTGCATGGGACTCCATGCTCAGGGCACAGCCTGCTTAAGACTCTCTCTCTAAAATAAAAAAAGAAAAGGAAACAAGAAATTAACACAGATATTAAATCAAAATAACGAAGAGGTATAGTTTAAAATGATACAATAATCAAGGCATTGGAAAGTCCATGTAGTTTACCTTATTGATGTAATAATTATTTAAATTCGTGTGTAATTTAGGATTTTGAATAAAGAGGCCTCTTAACCAGTTGTAAGGGAAGGGAGGGGGATCAGGAAGTTCTTCATGAAAGAGGAAATAATTAATCTGGGCTAAAAAGAATAACGTGAGAAGCCAAAAGTGAAGACATTCTAGATAGCAGAAAGGAACTAAGCCAAATTAGGAAAAGGGCATAAATAGGATATGTTCAGAAAACAGCATAGGGGAAAGCAGGCTGTAGCCTGTCTTACATAAGTGAATTAAAGGCTGAAGGGGGACAGGTAGGCAGGGTCCTATTATGAAGAGCTTTAAATGTCATTTGAGGAGCTAATGAACAGCAAGGTAATTGGAAGTTACTGAATAAATTTGAAATAGAGAAATTTGTTTTAGATAATCATGTAAAATGGAAATTTAAAAGACAAAGAAGTCGACAAATAATTTCTAACTTATTTATTAAGCATAATGAACTAACATTTGAGCATATTTAGACTCAGAGAGTGTCCTTTGGTTAGAAGCAGAAGGTGTGAGTAGCACAAAAGACACTAGACAAGAAAGTATCCCCTGTTCACAAGGTCATCCCATACCTTATCATCAGTTCCCTGGCATCTCCAAGAAACAGGAAATCCCCCAATTCAATCCAGTGTGTCTTTTTCCAGGAAGGAAAATAAACATCCTCTGACTGAACACCAAATAGCTTCTCCTTTCTCTTTATTGATGGAAGGATTTTAAGACAGAATCCGAAATCTGAGTGGCATAGGAGAAAATAGCAAGCAGTTCCCAGGTTTCTAAGGCACCAGTGCTCCAACCTTCATTCAACAAATACCTCTCAATCACCTTTTAAATGCCAGATACTCAGAAAATCAGCCTCCTCCCCTGTCGACAGCCATCAGATGGAACAAATTTAGATGGTTCTCAGGATCATCTGATTTCTTTCTCTTCTGATTTAGCTGAACAGTATCACTCATCCACATAACTCATTCCCTTCAAATAAGGCCCATGGCACTCTAAGGCTGATTCTGACCAGAATGGAAGGTTAACAGCCTATTTTGTCTCCCATCATGTCCCCTTACTGTCTCTGAGTCTGTCTGAAATGTCAGCATGCAAAGAAGGGATGGAGTCAGACAAACACTTCAACAGTGGTAGATTTCAGGCGAAAGATGAGATCCTCCATGAGGTTCTCCATGACAGCAGAATTAGATGCAGAACAGTGGGACATAAAGGTTTTTTTACAGTGAGAGTCAATAGCACTTTATCACCCACTGAAGGTAGAAGATGAGAGGGAATAAAGATTCAGAACAGAATCTGAGGACACAATCCAAATCAGGATAGGAAGAGAAGCAGAGCCTGAGGGTGGGGGGAATGTTGGTAGAGTGGAAAGGGGAGCTAATAAAAGGCTTGTTCTGCATACATTCTTTGGAGATGCCATGTTGAGATTTCAGATAATTGAGTATCACCTACCTCTTCAGAGATTGATTTGGGCTGGAGAATAAAATCTGGGGATCAGCAACATAGGAGTGATTAATCAAAGCCAAAAGGAAATATAAGGTCACAGCAGGAGGTGGTGCAGGGCAGAGGTCCTAAACTGGCCCTGCAGGTGGTTTTTGGTTTTGCTTGTCATTTCTTTTTGATTGCTGTTTTTGATGTTTGATAATACAAGCTTCTTAAAAACCAGAAGGTTTGCAAAATCAAAGTCTAAAAAATAATAGGACTTATGGGGAAAATAAAGATGAGGCAGAGCACTCAAAACCATAAGTTTATAACCAGAACATTAAGAAAAATAACAATAATCTCATTAAATTATCAGCACAGTTAAAAATCTGATTAAGTTCACAATTGTGAGAACATTTAAGTGCTACCGTCTTAGCAAATGTAAATTATATAATACAGTGTTATTAATTACAGTCACTATGGTTTACATTATTGTAAACCTTATTGATCTTACAGATGAAAGTTTATACCCTTTTACCAACCTGTCTATTTCTCCCAACACTCCCTCACTCTGATGCAACCACTTTTCTACCTCTGTTTCTGAGTTTGACTTTTTTGGGTTTTTTGGGGTTTTTTTGTTTTTACAGATTCTGTATACTAGTGACACAATGCAATATTTATCTTACTCTGGTTTATTTGACTTAATAGTGCCCTCAAGGTTCATGTTGTCACAAAGAGCAGGATTTCCTTGTTTCTCATGGCTAAATCATGTTCCATTGCATATATATGCCATGTCTTCTTTATCCATTCATCTGTTGATGAACACTTAAATTGTTTACAAACTGGGCTATTGTGAATAATGTTACATTGAACATGGAGAATACAGAAATCTCTTCGATATCCTGTTTTCATTTCATTTGGCAATGTATTTAGAAGCAGAATTGCTTGATCATAGGGTAGTTCTATTTTTAATTTTTTGAGGAACCTCCATACTGATATCCATACTGGCTACACCAGTTTACATTTTCAGCAACTCTCTCCTCCACATCTTCACCAACACTTGCTATGTCTTATCTTTTTGATGATAGCCATTCTAATAGGTGTGAGATGATATCTTGTGGTTTTGATTTGTATTTCCCTGATGATTAGTGATGTTGGGTACCTTTTCATGTAGCTGTTGGCTCATGAAAATGAGCACCTTTTCATGTATGCCTTTGGAAAAATGTTTATTCAGTTTCTCTGCTCATTTTTAAATTAGATTGTTTGTTTTTCTCTTATTGGATTGTATGAGTTCCCTACATATTAGATATTAACCGCTTCTCAGCTATATGATGTGGAAACATTTTCCACACACATTTTAAAGCCATGGTAATTTCCCAATAATTTTTTTAAAAAGAAAATGAATGATAGTTTGATGGCAAATGCTGTAAGGAAGAGTCGAGGCTGCTGAGTTGTAGCAGAAAGAGCAAATGCACTGATTAAGGCCAACACCCAACAGGTATTTCTAAGACAGAGGGCAGGCAAACTTAAAGGAACAGGGAATGAATGTGTTCAGCTGGTAAGTGCACTTTGTGCTCAGCTACTGTTACTTGGTATAATAGGGTGAGAAAAAGCAATGTAAAACCACCGTGAACCTGTACCTAATACTGATGTCAATCCCATTACCAGAGGAACACGTAAAAGGAACATTTTTTTGTTTTTCTCTGACTCTGTATGACTACTAATATTTATACATATAATTCATTGCTCTCAGTAACGCTATTGAAGAGATCAAAACTGACTGCATTCCAGTTTGAATCCTTTGGAACTAAGGTATTGGATATCTATTTGCCACGGGCTTCACCACTCCTTATTGTCTTATACTCCCTCATCTCCCATCCATCTCATATATTTATGTTTCCTGCCTTGTCTCTGCTGCATTTTTATTTACAGGACCCCTTTTGCAGAGAAGAAAAGAACTTAGGGGCAAAGCTCCCATTTAAAGGCAGGCCACAAACTAGAAACCGGTCATCAGGTAGATGGAACATCAGGAGAAAATGTTAAAGCTGAGACCAGAGGAGGAGAGGATTTCAGAAAAGTAATCATGATTATAAGATGCTGTGGGGAGGTCTTACGAGATCCTTGGATGTATTGAGTAGTACAGCATTGGTAATTCTACTAAGAGCAGTTTTTATATGGTGTGGTGGGGGCAGAGTCAGGCTGCCATACCAGGGAAAGGGGGCTGCAGAGAGAGAGAGTGAGGGAGGGAATGTGCTCCACTCTTTCAAGAGATTTGATAAGGAAAGAAAGGAGAGAGAAGCACTGCATTTACAGAGAGACATGTTGAGAGAATTCTCTTTGTATTTCAAGGAGCCTTTGTGCATATTATTTTTAGAGTGAGAAGAAGTAGCTGCTGGGGAGGAAAAGGAAAATGTTTGAAGATGAGAGACCCAGAGCAAGACTCAATGGAGCAACTCTCCAGTCTTATATTTCATTATAATAATTCACTAGACTAGACAAGTGTGGACTCATCTCTGTTTCATTTTGAGCTTATTCTGGCTGAAAGTGTGATTTCTGGCAATGTATTTACAGATTCTTCCCTGCCCCCCTCCACATCCATCCCCTCCCGCAATAACCGCTGTATATAGTTCATTTTTATTTTAATTTTTTAATGTTTATTTTTGAGAGAGACAGAGAGAAAGAAAGAAAGTGCAAGTGGAGGGGAGGCAGAGAAAGAGAGAGACAGAGGATCTGATGCTGGCTTTGCACTGACAGCAGTGAGCCCAATGTGGGGCTCAAACTCATAAACCGCGAGATCATTACCTGAGCCGAAGTCAGATGCTCAACCAACTAAGCCACCCAGGGGTGTAAAGGTACCTGTGCTTTAGTGGTGTCTATGAGAAGCCATCTGCTGACAATGGAACAATGAGGAGCCGATGCAGGTCACATCTGCTGTGACACAGCCCTGAAGGTGGTTAGCGGTACTCAGGATGAGCGGACCCCCTTTATTGCTGAAATATTGCCTGTCTCATTATGTTTAACATTTCAAATATTATTAATTTTTAATTATTTACATTCAATTATCTGCTTTACTTAAGCATCCAAATTCCACAGCTAATGTTCTCGATGAAATATTTACTAAACAATCAACCCTCTTGGATTCCACAGAGCTGAATGTTTTCAATTTGCAATAAACCTTTCCTGTGTTGCACACTGGTGTTCTGGAGGTGACTGCACTCTGGGCGCTTATGGCTTCAGCTGCAGCGTCCCTTCTGTCTCAGGGACACTCTGTCAACTCTAATGGGATGGATTGCCGTGCTGCGCATTAGTGTTAGCAGGTTGAGCGCCACTGGGGCACTCACGCCGTCTCCCTTCTCATTTCTCTTCTGTTAGGGCTGGAAACACATTAGCAAGGAGCCAGTCCTGGTGATAGAAAAGTGAAACAAACTTATTTGCGGTCAAAAGGCAGAGGCATGATGAAAACTAATCATTGCTCCCACAAGAGGTGGTTACTCACACAACGTATCAGCCAGGCAGTCTATCCATGGCAAAATCAGGACCTCCTGTCAATGGGAATGTCATTTTCAGAACCAAGGCCAAGGGAAACAGGCCTATCCACCTTGGCATCCCTGCCTCCAGTACTCCAGAACTCCATCATCCTTCATGAAGAAGGAGGGGCTTACAGACAACAGAACATGCACTGGCTTCATTTGGTTTTCCAGGACTGAACACAGAAGGAATTATGCTAATCTACCTATGTTCACTAGTCAGGGCTCTCTTGTTACCACTTGTTACCACCTGTGATCACAGGGAAGGTTGATTATGTGATGTATACAGCATGGTGGTTAAGGGTGAGGGACAGGGGGTGTCTGGGTGGCTCAGTCGATTGATCGTCCGACTCTTGATTTCAGCTCAGGTCATGGTCTCATGGGTTCGTGGGATCGAGCACCACGTCGGGCTCAATCCCGACATGCACTGACAGTGTGGAGCCTGCTTGGGATTCTCTCTCTCTGTCCCTCCCCTGCTCGAGTGCACATGTGTGCACGTGCATCCATTTTCTCTCTTTCAAAATAAATAAATAAACATGAAAAAAGGTGAGGGATATGAATAAATCATAATTATGTTATGATATAAATTCATCCCACAGGTATTAACTGATCACCTGCTCTGTGCCAGGCACCAAAGAGATAAGCAAACAAGACAGACGTGGTTGCTACCCCCTTCATGAAGCTTATATTACAGTGAATTTAAGACTACAGGATTTGAGTTGGGACTGTCTCCTACTAACTGAATGACTTTGGATAAGTTAATTAACCTCTCCAGGCCTTAATTTTCTACCTATAAAATGAGAATAATCAGAGGACCTCCTCATAGGGTAGCTGTAATGAGTATTTAATTATTTACATGCAAATGCATGTAGAACTCAGAAATATTAGGACCAACACCTACACCTGGCTTCACTGGGTTTTTGTAGCTTAGTTACGCATGTGTAGTTTCACTAAAGACCTGTATTGGAGACATTTAACAAAATTAGCATTTTAATTATAAGTATTAAGTTAAAATTATCACTACTGGGCACAGCTCTCATTTAAGTAGCAGTTGGAGACAAGGTACAGAGGATGTGGCTGCAGTGACCAGATGTTAGGGAAGGCAGATTTCTGAGTTTGGGTAATGGGTCAGACACATTAGTATAATACCTGGCATGAAATAAGTGCTCAGTAAATGCTAGTTGTTGTTACTGTGATTATGATTATTAGGCCCTGAAGCCTTCATAAGTAAATAAGACTGACTTAATGGAGCACAAGTATGGTATTTATATGCACCAAGTTACTAATAAATGTGAGCTCACATGTATGTGCGTGTGTGCATGCAGCCACACCTTAGAAACGATGTAATCTGCCTCCCTCAGGATAATGAAACTTGGGATCTGGAAAAGTAAAATAGCTTGCCAATCACATAGTGAGTAGTGAAGTAGGAACTAAAATCTGCTTTTTTGCCCCAGCTGGAAAAGGCCCGCTGTACCCTTGCTTCCCCACTTCTCACCGTTTCATCTCCTACCCAGTGACAATGATGAGGGACACCCACACCACAGGGGCAGAGTGCAAACACCTTGCCCTTTGTGCCAAACATAGTTACAAGCTTTGGAGGGCATCAATTTTGCCTTTCCTGGCTCCTCCCCTTTCTGCCTCCTGTTTGGTTCATAATGATAAGATAAAGCCCAAACGCAAAAGTTGTAGGACTGACAAACATAGCTGGTCTCACTGGGTGGCTATGGCTCAGGTGTGGTTGTTATAGATTCACTGAAAACTTTTGTTTGGAACCTCACATTGTGTATTAATTGTGGGTATTAAATAAAAACCGTCATTACTGGACACAGCTGTAGTTAAGTAGCAGTTGGAGACAAGATATGGAAGATGTGGCTCTAGTGACCAAATGCCAGGATTGACAATCCTGTGGGCCAGATGTTCTGTTATCATACAGGCCTCTTAAATACTACTTTCTTGTCATTTGTAAATAACCAGTGTTGTGGTCAGCTGTTGGCACAGAACACGTAACATGCAATACTTGGGAACGTTAGTAGATAGCTTCTTCTAAAATGGACTTGGATTTATCTTTGGATCACATAATTTCCATGCTGAGGAGTTCATATTGCTGTCACCATAATAGACACTGTCATCATTGACTTTTCCTGTGAGGTAACCCATAGACTTCTGCTTGAACCCCACAAATTGAATTCAGAGAACTGGTTGCTGTCCTCACTTGTTGTAGTTGATCAGATAGTGGCTCCCAAAAAGGTATGTCCACTTCCTAATCTCTGGTACCTGTAAATGTGACCTTCTTTGGGAAAAAAAGGTCATTGTAGATATAATAAGGATCTTGAGATAATTCTGGGTTACATGAGTGACCCCAAAAATCCAATTTCAAGTGTCCTTATACGTGAAGACAGAGGCAGGGATTGGAGTGATGCACAGGCAAACCAGGAATTCCCAGAGCCACCGGAAGCTGGAAGAAGCAAGACATGGTCCTCCGCCTCTTAGAGTCTTTGGGAGGAAGTGTGTCCCTACTGACAACTTGATTTTGGGCTTATAGTCTCCAGAACTTTGAGAGAATGAATTTCTCTTGTTTAAGCCACCAAGCTTGTGGTGATTTATTACAGCAGCTCCCGGAAAGTAATACACACTTGCCAACTGCGACTCCAGGGCCCCCTAAATGAGAGGTGTTAGATGGGACACGGGGACTCTGAGTCAGTTCTGAAGAGCCCTAGGGAAGTGGGTGGAGAGGTGGGTGGGCCTGTGAGGTAGACGGGGCCTCTGAGATTCCTGAGGAAGTGTGTTCATATCCTGTGCACAATGCTTCCCTTCTAAAGGGACTGCTCATTTGCTTGTTTCCTTACACATGCTTCCAGTCTTCCCTTCCTCCTATATATGTGGCAAAGGGATGCCCAAAATTTGCCGTTTTCTTCTACGCTGTAGTATAAGAACAATTTGGACCTCAGAGTCAACCATGTTAGCAAACAATGTTTCTTAAATTGTTTTTTTTTTTAACTATTTCTATCATTTACTTAACTTAGCATTCATTTTCCCTTTACCATTCATTCTCATGCATCTGTCACATGACAGGCCAATGTTCTTTTAAGACTGGTAAATTCACTTATGGTGGATCAGTCAGTCAAGCTGCACCCAGTATTCTACTCTTCAAAATTATTGGAACAGTTGGTATTTCCAGTATAAGAGATTGCTAGCATCTGGAGAAATGCCTACCAACATTCACCACATTTGTGCATTCCTTCCTTTCTCTGTGAAGATGTTTGTTAGGCCCTCTGTGTGCCAAGCACTATATTGGGCATGGAATGCTCAAGTGCACAGAGCAGGCCTAGTGCTGCCCTTCTGGAGCTGTGGACACAGTAGCATGTCTCAATCTTGACAGACCAGACTTGGTGTTCTCTGAGATCATTTTGAGATCTAACTTCACTGGTTTTCTCTTGAGCCCTTCCCTCCCCCAGCTGAATCAAAGCAACTGAACTCCCAAAAGAGAGTTCTGATATTGATGAGGGTATCCACCAAGCTTCTGGGAACGTCCCTCCACGGTCACCCTCCACCTCCACAGACATCCGAGTACCTCTTCCCAACCAAAGTCAAGAAAGAGCTTCATTCAAAATCCACAAACAGCTGATTTGCACCGAATTTGTCACTGATGCGTAGCCATCTGAAGAGTTAGCCCTCTAAAAGGCTTATTTGAGGATCATAAATCTCATAAAGAACAACTCTCGGATGTTTGCCCTAAAGTGATAACAACATTAAGAGTGGGAGTTGTCAGAGAGCTTGACTAGCCAGTTCTGCTTTCTCACAGATAGCCTCTGCCCCTTCCCTCTAGCCACAACTTAGATTTGAGATATTGCTCTTCCCTGCACTGCTCTTAGCATATTTGGAAGTTATGAACCCATTTGCTCTGCCCAACAACCTTAGATCGACGCTATTACCCCCATTTTGCAAATGAAGGAACTGAGGTAAAGAGAGGTTAAGTTACTTCCCAATTTTCAAAGTGGCAGAATAGGGTTGGAGTTTGGCTCCAGAGTCCGCAGTTTTAACCATTGTACCAAGTTAGTCTCATGTGGTCAAGGTATCAGGCATTGGTAACCTATGTGTCACTGATGGTTGGTTAGCTAATCAGCAGTTCAGCAAGAACCCAGGTTTTTTGAGTACAGATACTCTTCTCTCTGCTCTGCGTCATAAAAAAAACTAATTGTAGAAAAAAGGGAGATTGAAAAATAAAGTGCAAGGCCATGCAGTAAAGCCTCATTTTTCACTGATTTGAAAGAGTTTCTGATCAGACTGCACCTTTCTCCAAACTAGCCTTCCATAGCCCACAGGGTGAGACCCAGACGAGCTGCCTTCTGCCTCCAAGCATGCAGTCCTGAAGCATCACCAGATGCGGTGCAGGAACCCTCAGTACAGCAGCTCTTTATAACAGTTTGGGAGAAAGCTGGCCACTTCGTTCCATCCCTGAACAATCAAAGACGCAAGTAACAGGAGAGTTTAACTAGAACATTTTTGTTCCTCAAACTCTCAGTTTAAAAGTCATGCTTTTAGTTCATTACTGTGACATGACACTTAATTCACAGGGACACCTTCTAAACTGTGAAGGTGTGGTAGTAACCAAAATTTGATTCCAATGCATGTACAATCCTGTGGGATTTCTCTGGAGGACACAATGCCTGGATACTGCATTCTTTAACAGAAGCAGGGTGTGGTTTGCACATACAGGGTGCAGGAGAGTTGTGGGTGCTCGCAGGTACTTTACGTAGTGGTCATGGGCTGATGAGCACAAGGGTCCAAGGGCAGGCGGGTCAAAAGAGAGGAGGCCTGTGTGCCCAAGTGCTGCTTCTCTTACCCTAAGTCTGCCTGAGGCAATAGTTTTCATCCAGTAGGACACAGAAATGCTTCCCCCAACGTACAGTGCCAAGAATCTAGAGGTAAACGTGTCCTGGTTCTGTCTAGAACACCGGTAACAATTCCAGTGGAACAGCTTTCATTTTTTTAAAAGTGAGAACTAGGTAACTGTTGTGTCATTTCCACAGCCAACAGTTTATAGGTCAAGATGATCTGGAGCTAAGAAATGTAATATTCATTATGACACAGCATGAAAAAGAGAGTTTGTTTGGTAAAGAATTTTCCTTTAATCAGAGGCCCAGGAGGGATGAATATAAAAAGGACTTGAGCATACCAAGACAAATTAGATTGTCCCCCTCTGTCTCCCTTTCTTATCTTCCTAATTATTTATTCTGCACCCCCTACCCACTCACTCCCAAGAATGCAGACCACATGAAGGCAGGGATTTTTGTCCGTTTGCTCATTGTGTATCCCCTGTGCTTTGCACAGATTCTGGCACGTGGTCCCTATTCAACATGTCAGAAAATGAATGAATGAGTGAGTTGAGATCTGAAGAGCAATCCTTCCCAAAGAATTCATTTGTTAAAATAAGCTAGAGCATTGCCTATAAAGCAGCTTCCTTCATTAAGGGGAGGCCTGTAGGTTAACATGCGTTAGAGTCTGTGATTCCAGCATCCAGCCTAGTGACATGGCTCTTCCAGGGACCCTGCTCTCTGCTTCCCTCCACTGGCTGTTCTTCCCTGGCATCTGTTCTGGATCTGTAGTTACTAGCTTTTTCTCCCGAGAATTCACCTGAGAAGAGGTTGTGTTTTTCTTACATTCACAGCTTAGCAAATTGAGTAAAACCAACTTAGGCAAACACCTGCCCATCTTTTGAATTGTAAGAGGCTTTGATGTTCAAGACAGACGGTGCTAATTCGAGGTGGGGGGGTGGTGCTCGGTAGCTGGGGACCCGCGTTGGGCTCAGGGTGGCTCCCCTGGCAGTCAGGACTGTCTCTGAATTCTCTTCTGGCTCAGCAGAAGTGCAGGGCAATGCCAGAGCCCTGGGGGGCAAATGGCTCTGGGGTGGGGCCTCCCTGGTGGGCACCTGGAAAACCGGCATTCTAAGATCCCTGGACTACTTGAAACCTGATAAAAGGTGTCCAGAGGGCCCAGGGTTAATGCAGAGTTGTTCTCCAAGTACAAGATTATGGTTTCCAATAAAATGATTTGTGATGCCTTAGGGTTTTTTTTTTTTTTTTTTTTGTGGGAGAGAAAAAAGAAGATTAAAAAGGCTGTGTCAAAATAGTGTTTTGATTAGACCGGAAGCATAGTTTTAGAAAATGGAAAGTAGTAGAAATGTAGCAGAAAATGAGCCTGGGGGCCTACCCTCCCGGGATGAACCGAGGTCATTAATCATCCCCTCTGTCCCCAGTTTTTCAAGTGCAACTTTTTTCCTACATTTTGTAGACTTAAATTTTCCACATTGTGGAAAAAAGTAGCTAATGCACAATCCCTTACATTTAAGCTCTTATTATTATATTTGCCATCTTTTTAATTTGGGGAAGATATTTCATCTACCCTTTTTTGGAATATATATGATCTTGTGCTTTACTTTCTCATGAAGGAGGGGAGAGTAAAACAATAAACTCCTCAGTTTAGGGGGAACTGATTACTAAATTTCCTTCCATTTCTGTAGGCTGTGACAACTACCTTCCTTCCTGACAACTGAACTTTGCATCCCAACCTCCATTAGTCTTAATAGAAGCCATGCATTCTCTCCCCCTTGCTGTGATATAAGAATAATTTTTCCTCCGAGTGGAATAATGGTTGTGAAGTCATTTAGGTATTCACAGAAAAAAATAGCCTTTTGCTTTTGTTTTTTATTGATTCCCAGAATGAGGCTGAGAGTAACCCTGCTCCATTTTACCGTAAATACTATCAATCGAGACAGGAGTTCTTAGTGTAGAGAGACGATTGATTTGAATTTAAATGAGTTAATATTCAGAATTTCCATCAAGACCCAGATAAAACAACAACATCATCCAGTGACTGTGGCTAAATTGTAGAGTTTCTGCTTAGACTATCTGAACAAAAGCTTGTATTTTCAGTGCACAAGACACGAAAAAAGATTGTAAGCATTCCGCTCCCCAATCCTGTTATACATGAGATCCCCAAAGTATATGATTCACCTCTACCATTATTGATTTATTCATTCCTGACCTCATTCCCAAGGCAGCTCACCCATTTCGTCCACCTGCCCAGAACCAATGTCTTCTTTTAAGTGAGAATTTTTCACTCCAGAAAAATAGATTGACTTTTGAATTTGACAAAGTAGAGGTTGGCGTTATGGTGCTGTTTTAAGAGAAGTGGGGAGACCCGATTCTCAATCTACATAATAATTCAACAGAATTTAAGGCTGTCTTTAGCACTTTGCATTAGAAGCAAGTAATTACCTCCAACTGGAATGAAATGAGGGTCAAGAATGGTTTCAAGCAATCAAGTGGAAGTGTTACTTGCTTTATTGAACATGCTAATACAAAGCTGTATTTAGAAGAGTTAAAGGAGAAAAATGCCTCCAACCCAGATTGCCTTGTGAGCTTTTTTGCCAGAATTGTGTGTAGCTGATAACAAGTCTCGGGTATTTAGTGTTAACACTTTAAATGACTTCAACCTAGGATTTTTCAGGATTCTGGATTTGTGTTTTTGGATCTAATTTTAACGATGCATTCTCTGTACCTAAGAATAAGCACACATCAATTCTCTGTGCATGTAACTTAACTATGTATCTCAAATGGGTGTGCCTATTTCAAATGGTTAGCTTGGCATCCTACCAGATTACAAAATTAATTTAAGTAGATATAAATTATACAATTTTAGTGGGTGGAAATATTCACTGAGTCAGTTTCTTCTTGTGAAATACTAGGCTTATAAAACATACTTATGCAAACGCAAACACATTTTTTATTTACTTAAGCATCCATGATTGTAATCTGCATGGGCAACAATTCAAATTCATAACAAGAATTTATTTATTAGAAACAATTTAACTTAGAGAACAAAAATGCAATCAGATCCAGAAGTCATGCTTTTTTCTCTTTTTTTTTTCATTAGATATTAACCGAAGTCTAGGATGAATACTTTATACATCTTGGTTGATCATAATATAATAATTCTGGCTTAAAAACTATGCCTTGTAGCTTATTAAAAATTGTTTTCTATCATATAGCAGGAAATAAGTGGATATTAAACTTCCTTAAAATGATTCAATAAGACAATTTAAGTGAGACAAACTATTTCACACGTCACAAAGTGGGCAGTCTCCATTTTCAAAGGTCCAGAGAACTGCAAGATGGGGTGGAAGCAGGAAGCTTTTATAAGATAAAGAATAAGAAACAGGAGGAAGGAAATTTAGTTGGATTAGGAAAAAAGAAATAAACATACAGCCCAGAGTTGGCTTGCTGTTTGGGATTGGCTGATTGGATAAACCATGTTTCTGGTTAAGTAGAGCAGCTACAGGGAGAGACAGGAAAGTTCTCCAGGCCCATTTGCTGGTATGGGACCACCAGGCAGGAGCAGCTCCATCTTGGGCCTAGGAATTCATTAGGACAGGTCTTTTAAAAAGTAAATTGATTTTATTTTTTTATTAAAAAAATGTTTAATGTTTATTTATTTTTGAGAGAGAGAGAGACAGACAGGCAGCATAAGTGAGGGAAGGGCAGAGAGAGAAGGAGACACAGAATCCAAAGCAGGTTTCAGGCCCGGAGCTGTGAGCATAGAGCCCCAAGCTGGCCTCGAACTCATGGACCACGAGATCATGACCTGAGCCTAAGTCTGAAGCCTCATAGACTGAGCCACCCAGGTGCCCCTAAATAAATAACTTTAAATGATGGATTGTTACAGTTTAAATTAGATCATTGTTATTAAAAAGTTACGAAAATATTGAAGGTTTATAGTTCAAAGTCACCTGAAGTATGTAATTCACCTTAAAGGTTTTATCTTTGGTCTTAAAAGTTTCTTTTAGTACACATTAAAACAAACAAACAAAAGGAACAATTGGGTAAAACCAGGACTTTGGGGAAAGTGTCCAAAGCAGGGGAGAAAATTTGGGCATGCGTATAAATTCCCCTCAAATCCCTCTGTCTTTCCCTGACACATTCATATTGTGAAGCAGTTACCGGGAGAGGATCTCTGGACAAACACGAAATTGTTAATTCTGTAGAAGTCTCCTGTTACGCTTGCTTGGCCCCCTTTTCATCCCCAGATGAGATGGGCTTGATAGATCAGAGGAAAATTCGGGAAAGGGTAACAAATGAACCCTAAAGAGTAAATTGTTTACATACTAAGAGTTTATCTGCACTCATTCAAAGTTCAAAATGAACCAGATGTCCTTCTTCCGTCTTGTAATGGCAAGGTTAGTGCATCAAGGAAAGAGAGCTGAAGTTTGTTCCAAGTGTTTGTAACGGCCAGATTTAGAAGTGCTGTGTGATACTTGCTCCTACATCTCATTGACCACATTCAGCCACATCATCCCAACCTAATGCCAGGGAAGTGGGCCAGGTGAGGACATGAGGTGGGACTTACAGTCTGTGTCACAGGACACTTGCTGACTCCCTTATGTTCATCCTACCTTTGCAGCCAGCTTCCCTGTTTTCTCTCCTCTGAACCAACAACCCTCCAAAGAAAGAAACCCTTCAGGATGCCTGGATCGCTCAGTCAGGTTAAACATCCATCTCTTGATTTCGGCTCAGGTCATGATCTCAAGGTTCGCGAGATTGAGCCCCAGGTTGGGGTCTGTGCTCTCATTGGATTCTTTTTGGGATTGGGACCACTTTATCTCTCTCTCTCTCCCTGCCCCTCCCTGACTCACGCTCTCACTCTATCTCAAAATAAGTAAATAAACTTGGAAGGAAGGAAGGGAGGAAGGGAGGCAACTTCCCAATGAGAGAGAATGAGAGAGAGATTGAATGAGAGCAGTGGCTCTCGTACCATGCCCCAGAGCATAAAATTCCAGAGTGGTGCCCTATTTCAATGTTACAAACTCCAGGTCATCCTGCACATCATTTCTTAAAGAGTAAAAAGAGAAAGCAAGCGATAGAGCAATCAACATGAGAATATATGTTTACACTATTGAAGTAACAACATAAATAAGACTACAGCTCTCACTCTGCTTCCCTTCCTCCCATGTAATTACTCTCACTGTAGTGAGTATGATAAAGTGTACATTTGACTTCCTTATTCCAAAAACACATCAAGAACCTTAAGCTTCCTTAATCTTAAGCCACCTGGTTATCGGCCTTACCTTCATTTCTTAAAGGGTACCTACTACTGAGCCATTTCCTATTCTCCTGAATATTGGGTGACATTGTGGTCATAAGCACAAGTGTCACTTTCTGGACTCGTCCAACCAACATTTTGAATGTCTTCCAAGTGCCAGGCCTTGTGCCAACTTGTCCCTGAGGCTGCACTCCTCTCCAGGAATATATTTGCTATTCTTTAGAAGTTAAGAATTGGGATTAGTTTTTCCCATAGCAAACTTCAACTCCCTCCAATGTCTTTCAGACTTTATTTGATAGTTAGGGGGCAGGAGACAGAACAGTGTTCTGAATGTTGCCTGTTTGTGCCCGCCTGGGGCACACTTTTACCATCAGAGATGCTCCGTGCCGGCCATGATGCCAGTCCATTGTGGGTGGGCCTGGACTGGGTCAGGAACTTGAGGAGGTACGCTCCCTAGACTCAGCTCTTCCGCTAATTAGCTCTGTGGCCTTGCAGGAGTCCTTTGGCCCCTGTGAGCTCCAGTTCCCTCATGTAAAATCGAGCTTGGACCAGACAGGGCTCTCCCAGCTGTGACATCTGGTTGTTCTGGGCTTCTGTATTCTTGCCTCTGTAATTGATGTCAGCAGCCCTGTGTCATATGGGGTCTGCAGGGAGAATGTACTAGAGCAGTGTCACCAGGCTGATCACCTCAAAAGACATTCGCCCCACAGTGACTTGCCAAGAGAAAAACCATTAGACAATCACCTCTAGAACTTACTGGGTTTTTTTTTCCTCCCCTACAATTTCCAGATATTCACTATGGTCACAAACTGAAAAGATGTTCACTATGGTCATAAACTAAATCATCCTTCTCTAGCCAGTAAAGTCAACAGATAGAATGGCTGGGTATCTTTATACCCATGAATACATCATTGAGAAAGCCTTGGCAAAGGATACTTAGCCCGTGGCTGATGGAGACTCAATGGGTTTATAGAAAGAAAATTACCAAAGGCAGAGAGCTGCCTGTCACTGGGAGCCCAAATCAGCCTAAGCCAACTTACCATGCAATATTGTGAATATGTAGACCTAGAGTTTCAGAAACTCAGCCTCCTCCCCACATTTACACACATTTTGCAGACAAGAGAACTGAATCCCAGAGAGGTTGACTAGCTCAAGGTGATAAACAATAGGCAGAACTGGGATGAAACTTGTCATCTTCTGACTCTTGACTCAGAGGTCCATACTCTTATACTGTTTTGCGCTAGAGAATTTATAGACACACTCATGGACACATGAATCTGCTATCAGGAATAGTAGTGCGATGATAGTGCCAATAATGGTAATTGTAAATACCACGTATTTATACTTTATGCATATCATATGTGTTACACATACACTCACATACCCATATCCCATTTATTGAGTAGCCAATGTTAGCCAGGAACTGTGCTAGTCATTTAATATACCTGGTTGTATATTTTACAATGACTCTATAAGATATAATCCTTTTATTATTATTCCCATTTTATAGGTGAGAAAATTGAGGCTTAGAGAGATGAAATGACTCATTCATTTGGTCACATATAGCCACTCATTCCATTGAACCAATTTTTCTGAGTTCTTACTGTGTACAGACATTAAACTAGTCACTGAGGTGAAATTTAGAAACAAATTAGGAAAGAGCTCTGCCTTCAAAGAGATAGCAGGGGCATCTGACATAAGCCATAGACCTATAAAACAGCAGTATAAAGGAGAAATAGGACTGATGTCAGCAGAAAGATCTGGCTACATTCCAGGGGAATTCAGAGCAAGGGATGTATTTTTTTCATATTGAATGGATTAAGGGAGGAAAGACAAGAGTCAGGAGGTAACTGAACTGACCCTCAAAAGAAGGGTGGGTACTGGGCACTAGAATTGAGGTAGAAAGCCTGATCTCTGACCAGTATATGGCTACAACAAAGGGCAGTGAGTATAAAACCTTTAGTAAATAAAGACCCAATATGACTAATCTCATGAACCACTTGCTATAAAGAAATCTTAACTTTCTGATTTTGTTATACCAAAAGAAATGAGAAAACCATTAGAAAACTTGTAAAGTTGGTGTCCAAACTAAAGGCAAAGTGGAACCGACTCTAACACTGTAAGCATCTTTTCATGGGAGAAGCTAGAGCATTTTCCTGTACAGTCCACAGGATTTATAGTTGTAATGGGTCATTGATTCTGAACCCAGAAATCTGAACATACAGTGGGTCAAATTAGCCTCCCATAAACAGAGCATCCACAGAAGAGACAAGCCTGATGCAGCACAATTAACCTACGTCACCACTTTACAGAAGAGCAGTGGTTTGTCCTCGTGGAAGTAAGAACAAAAAGAGAAGATTGGGCTGAAACCAGGGTCATGCTGGTAAACGTTTAAGCACTAGTTCTTTTTTAAAAATGTGCATATATACATGCTTAAGTTTATTACATATTTTATTAATATAAAGGCAGCACATAATTTACCAGTAAAGATAAAATATACAGTATTCTTTGTTGCAACTTCCCTATAGCCAATTAGTTCTCACAGAATGTTTTCATATATTTTTTGCAAAATTCATGTGTCTGTAACCAACATTTGGTTGCAGTTAGTTGAGTGAATGCAGGTCCACCATTAATGGGGTTGATATTTTTGGTTACTTAATGAGTAAAATGAAAGTGAAAGAAAAAATACCTGTGTTGGAACTTTACTCACTCCCCAATAACACAAGAGATTTCTGGGCTGAATCAAACAGTAGTTGTCAAATAATAGAAGACTAGTTTTTCAGTTTTATGCTATACATCATATGAGGCCTATAGACAAGACTTACTTTTATCTACAATAGTAACGTTTTCTCCATCACTTTGGTAACAATCAACAGTACAATAAACTAAGTTCTGACTTGTAATGTTTGCTTATTTCTGTGATATGAGTCTTTCCAAATGACTGGTTTCCAGCTACCAGTGAGATATCACTTGAGTACAGAGTTAGGAAGACAGGCATAAGAGCAGACCTTCTATGGTACATACACTATATACAAGAACCTTGTCAGATATGTTGTTTGCAAGTTTTTCCTCTCAGTCTGTAATGTGTCTTTTNCCCAAATGACTGGTTTCCAGCTACCAGTGAGATATCACTGAGTATAGAGTTAGGAAGACAGGCATAAGAGCAGATCTTCTATGGTACATACACTACATACAAGAACCTTGTCAGATATGTTGTTTGCAAGTTTTTCCTCTCAGTCTGTAATGTGTCTTTTCATTCTCTTAAAAGGGTCTTTTGCGGGGCGCCTGGGTGGCTCATTCGGTTAAGCATCCGACTTCGGCTCAGGTCATGATCCCATGGTTTGTCGGTTGAGCCCCGTGTGGGGCTCTGTGCTGACAGCTCAGAGCCTGGAGCCTGCTTCAGATTCTGTGTCTCCCTCTCTCTCTGACCCTCCCCTGCTCACACTGTCTCTCTCTCAGAAATAAATAAAACATTCAAATTTTTTTTTAAAAAAGGGTCTTTTGCAGCACAAAAATGTTTAATTTTGATGAAACCCAGTTTATCAATATTTTCTTTCATGGATCATGCCTTTATATCATGTCTAAGTACACCTCATGTAAGTTTAGATTCTGAAGATTTTTCTCATATGTTTTCTTATAAAAACTATAAAATTTTCCAATTTATATTTAAATCCATGATCCATTTTGAATTCGTTTTTATATGGTGTGAGGCTATAAGTCCAGGTTCATTTTGTTGCCTGTGGATGTCCAGCTGTTCCATCCCTGTTTGCTTAAAAGGGGATCTTTTCTCCACTGAAATTTGTTTATTTGCATATAACTTATCCTCTTGTAAGTTTAATTGTTAGTAATCGTTGTGGTTTGACTTCCAGCTCACAAAGTCCCTGACAATGTGATCATGGGTTCTGGGAGCCAATATGGGCGGGCTCCTGCATGCGGTGTTGTACAGTTTTGATTTGAGGGGAAACAAGCAGTCACAGAGATGATTAGGGATGGTTAGCGGGCACCATCTTATATAACATAAAACATTATAAAAGCATTAGGGCCCAGAGGTAGCATCAGTACCATCTTGTAGAAAATTAAAACTCAGGTTTGAAACTCACACTTCATTAGCTATGGGGAGAGGGAGTAATTCATACTATTCATTTGAAATTGCTTAATTAATAGGTTTCCTTCATATTAATTGCGTGGCCACGCAGCTTGGTAAAGCAGTCATGGCTCCTGTGGTCAAACGAAGCTGGATTTCAGTCTTGGCTCTGAAGTTTCCCAGCCTTGAGGAAACACCTCATTGACCTTTAGTCTCCAGTAGTGTTAAAATGGGGAGAAGAATCAAAAGCTGTGTTCATTAACTTATTGACTACTTGATGAGCTCTAGGCTGTTTAGAAAGGATGAAGGATATGGCAGTGTGCAAAGTTGTCGTGATTTTTGCCCTCATAGAACTTACAGTCCAGTGAGAAGATAGACAATGGAAAGTAAGCACACTAGTAAATAAAATGGTATTACAGTTGCGATTAAGTGTCATAAAGAGAAAAAAAGCAGGTGCTATGATTCACATAGTCAAACAAAAAACCCAGCACAGTTCTACTAACAGAGGTTGCTAAGTGGTAGCAATTTTTTTATTATTACAGATTTGGGGAAGTTTCAGAGTGGCATGGGCAGAGGTTTGAGACCTCATTTGAAGACCTATCAGTCATTTTTGCTGAGTATTGTAATGCCCACTTTGCTTATAAAGCTGAATTGGATATACTTGAAGGGCCCACTGCTGCCCTAAGAATCAGAGACCGACAAATGTATCAAGCAGGGACTTGTTACGTAAAGACATAGATAAATTTGATCAATATTGTAGTCATTAGGTCTGATGCTGTGTATGTTTATATTTTTTGTAACATTTTTCTAGCATAGTCCCTAGTCACTCTGCCCTTTTCAAAGTGGACTAAATTATGCAAAAGTACTTAGGAGCTAGAATCTGGAAACCTGGGACAATGAGGTGACTGCTGAAGTGTTTACTGATTTTATTTTCAACTATTATACATGTCAGATTTTGTTCAGAAATACTTTATTGTTAATTAATGTTTTTTTGTAATGAAGTCTATAAATCCACAGTAAGTAAACATTCAAACTTGTTGATGCCCTTTTGCTTTCCTGCTTGAGTTTGTGTATTTTTATCAGAATTGGAGTCTTCTTTCTTTTTTTAACTGGTTTTCCACGAACACCCCCCCACCCCGACTTACTATAGCCACCAGCCCCAGTTGGCTGCCTGGAGGAGAAGATGAGGGTAGGGGGTATGGAGGAGCCTAAGCGCTTCTGCTTCTTGGTTGGCCCTCTTATTCTTTAGAACAAAAAGATTCATCTTTCCTTTCTACCAAGAGGTCTATTACCTCCATTTTTCAGTGGGAAGATGGAGGACTAAGAGGAACATGTTTAGTTATTTTTTTGTTTCCCTTCTTTCATTTATTTCTGATTGACAAATTAGGTGTGTCTTATTGTAGAAAATTTGGAAAATAACAGAAACTACAAAGGAGAAAATAAAAATTATCAGTGGTTCTATGGTTAGCAGAATTCTTCCCCCTAGAGCTTGAAATACGAGGCATGATAATTACAAAATTTCAGCGTTCAACGCTGTTGAAGTCACTGCTTCTGTGTCAACCACAGTTTGAGACTAATGGAGGAAGCCATGTACCTAACCTAGGTCCCAATCCAAGAAAGAGGTATGGTTTAAACATGGATGATGCTGTGCTACAGGAATTATTCCAAACACTTTGCACATTCATTTCTTACAACAACCCTATGGAGTTGTCCTATTACCCCCCATTTCTCTAGAGTCACAGAGGTGATCAGACAGGTAACCTAAATTCTGACTCAGGAAAACCAGTTGCAAGTCCACAGGCTAACTGACTTTCTTGGACTGCAGAAAGCTGACCTCCCCCACTTTCCCCAACACATCCCCTTCTTTGTTTCTTTGTCTCCATCCAGGCCCAATATTGACTTTCTTCCTAGTGTGCCTTTTTACATGATATGCTCTATCACTCCTGTGAATGGAGAATCTGTTTTGTCTCTTTATCCTCTTGAAACTTTCCTTTCACTCACTTCTACTGAAGTCCAAGTTCATTTACATGATACAGACTATAGCTCCCAACTGCCCCCCCAGTTCTGAACATCTAGGCAGTTTTACACAACAGCCAAAGTTACCTGCAATCCTGAGCATACATTTGGGGAGGTAAGAAGTGAGGTGCCTAAGTGCACCTGTTAACATGGAGGCGGGAAGGTTTTTCTGAGTTTGTGGAGGCCAGCAACCCTTTACAACTATTAGGAAGGTAAACTATTTCCCTGACTTTTTTTCTGTGCATATAGCTTTTATAGTTTATTTTTATTTTTTCCCAACTTGAGATTTTGAAATATTTCAAACTCACAGAAACAGAAAAATTGAAAGTATTTTCATTAAACAGTTTTGACCTTTACCTTTATGTACCTAGTTTCTTGGACTGCCATAATAATTACTACAAATTGAGTGACTTAAACAACAGAAATTTACTGCCTCATAGTTCCGCTATGGACTCTGAAGTCAAGGTGTCAGAAGGGCAACACTCCCTTTGACGGCTCTGAGGAAGATTCTTCATTGCCTCCTCCTACCTTCCCGTACTTGTTTGATGTCTTTGGCATTCCTTGACATGTATTACTCTGCCTCTGTTGTCACAGCCTTCCCCCTGTGTGTGTCTGTTTTTCCTCTCCTCTTCTTATAAGGATAGCAGTCATTACTGGATTTAAGGTCCACGTGGTGTAATCCTGTGTGCATGTCTATCCACACTTCTCTCCTTTTGATAAGGATGCCAATTATATTGGATTCGGGGCCCGTCTTCTTCCAATATGGCCTCATTTTAAGTTAACTGATTATATCTGCAAAGACCCTATTTCCAAATAAGGTCACATTCTGGGCTTCTGGAACTGATTAGTCCAGTACCCATACATTTGTTAATTATTAGCATGCATTCAGGCATGTATCCATCCATCCATCCCCACACACAGATTTTGCTGATCCATGTGAAAGTTAGCACTAGACAGGACACTTCAGCTCTAAATACTTTGGCGAGCTGGTATCTGCTAAGAAGAAAAAGACATTGTCCTGCATAATCACCATAAAATAATGACAACATAATAAAGTTAGCATTTGATACCATAATTTATCTAAGATACAGCATTTTATTTCAAAAGTATTCTTTATAGCTAATGGGATTTTTTTCTGAATCTGGTTTGAATAAAAGATCAGACATTGCATTTATTTTTTATTTATTACGTCTCTTAAGTCTCCTAGACTAGAAAAAAAAACCTAGAAAAAAAACACACACCTTTTTTTAATGTCACTGACATTTTTGAAAATTCCAAATGAGTTAGCTATCTTTGAAAGTGTTCTATAGTCTAGATTTGTCTGATTATTTCTTTATGATTAGATTCAGGTTAAATATTTTTGGAAAAATACTACATAGGCGACATTGTATGTCCCTATTCTATCACACCAGGAGGCTCACAGTGTCCATTTTACTGGTGATGCTAAGTAGGACTAAGGTGCTGAGAGCATCTTCCCTTCATTGTAATGGGGTATCAAATGACCCCCAGTTTACTTAATTCTTGCTTCATATTATCTTTTAAAATTGGTCTATTTCTGTTCTGAACTTTTGAATTTCTGATTAGGGATGTTTTAAAAACATATGGAAGTGCTTTTTTACGGACATTTAATTCAGTATGGGGTTGTGTTGCAATCTTCTTCTGATTGTAGTTTTGAACTGAAATATTTTGATCCTCATCTTCCAAGGTCTTACAGACACTGTGGGGATGTTATCTGATGTTTTAACTTTGAATTGTCTATTTTCATGGACCAGCAATAGCAGGTGATTCTGTGTAGACACTGGTAAGGTTTGGGGGAGGCTCACTTGGTTTCCTAGCTCAAGAGCACTGCCTTCTGTTGATATAGTTAAGTACACTTTCTATTAAATAGATCTTACCTGTTGCCTGGGTGGCTCAGTCAGTTGAGCATGACTTCCGCTCAGGTCATGATCTCAGGATTCGTGGGTTCAAGCCCCACGTTGGGCTCTGTGCTGACAGCTCTCAGCCTGCAGCCTGTTTCAGATTCTGTGTCTGTCTCTCTCTGCCCCTCTCTGACTTATATGCTTACTCTCTCCCTCTTTCAAAAATAAATAAATAAAAACTTAAAAAATTACTTAAAATAGATAGCACCTTTTGTTGGAGGTAAGGAGTCCCTACTCCTTTTCTGATGGACCCTTAATCTCAAACACTTTCTTCCCTCTGACTCCACCACCTGGGAAACCTCCTCTCTCCCTAAGGAGGTGCCTTTCCAAGGCTGCCACTTTCAGACATGGGCCCTTGGAAGCCCTCCTTTTGTGTCCCCAGTAGTGGTGCCTGATCCAGCAGGTTATAGACCTTTGTCAGCATTGATCCTCTTAGAGCGTGACATTTTCTTGCAGGAATGACTTTTACCTGTGCTCTGTGCCTTCTCTCCTGTGCTCCAAGCATCCTCCAGCCGACTCAGCTCCAGCAAGCTTTCAGTGCAGGCTCTGCAGACTCCAGATCGTTCTTTCTTTCCCTAGCTCTGTGTAAATTGAGATTTGTAGCATTCTCTGTCTCCTAGTTATGCTATAGACAGGGGTTATGGTGGTTTTATTTGCCTTCCTTATTGATCTCTATAGGTTTTGGAGGACATGTGTGGACAAATCCATATTTAGTTAATGTACAGAAACTCAAAGCCTGCATGTATTTATTCTTACTTTTTGGGGGTTTTAATGTAAATACAATTGTATACTTTGTATTTTTTAAGTCTGTAGTGGTAGCTTAATTATATCTATGTTTTTCTTTTTTATTGTGGTTTGCTTTTTACATTTAACTCTTTACTTCTGGAAGTATTATTTGCTTTAAAAAATATTTTTAATCTTTATTTNTTGAGAGAGGAAGAGACCAAGTGCTAGTGGGGTTGGGCAGAGAAAGAGAGAGACAGAATCTGAAGCACGCTCCCGGCTCTGAGCTGCCAGCACAGAGCTAGATGTGGGGCTCAATCCCAAGAATTGCGAGATTGTGACCTCAGCCAAAGTCAGATGCTTAACCGAGTGAGCCATACAGGTGCCCTGTATTCCTTGCTTTTGGTTTGCTTCTCTTCTGGCTGTGGGCACAGTAGAACATAAGAAATCTTGGCCTAGTTTGCTTAGAAATGGAAGATGCTTAGAGAAACAAAGTGCAACATAGGGCCTTCCCCAAATGTGGCAGATGCTTTCTGAAGCACAAAATGGACAGGGCCTAGATTGTAAATTTCTTGCAAAAGTTGAGTGCCAGCCTCTTGGCACTTGAGACTCTTGTTTCTGCTAAGTGTTTTCAGAACCGACTGCCCTTCAAAGCTGGCTGCTCATCAGATTTCTCAGAATAGCTTTATGGATTGTTACATTCTTAGTCACTTTCTTATATCCCAAGTTCTCTATTCTGGTTTCATCTTTTCATGAGCAGCTACAACTTTCTTCTCTCACAGGGCACCCAGAAGGAGTCTTGTCCAGAGTAGGTTCTGAGAGACCATTCTAACCCCTTGGAAAGCCTGCATCTACCTTGAGATCACAAGTGGTGTTACATCAAAAGCAGTTTATTTTTCTTTAGAGACTGATAAGAAAGCCACCCAAGCAGAAACGAGTCTAGAAGCACCTGTGGGCTATGTAGCCTGTTGGAGGCCAACTCTAACAAGCTAAGTAAGACCTCTTCATCTTGCTCAAGAAGTGGTAAAAAGGCAAAGCTATCCATATCCCTCGTGTGTGTGTGTGTGTGTGTGCACACACTTATGTTTATCTGTATCTCATATGGGTATATCCAATAACAGCTACCCAAGTAGCTGTGAGTGCATTGCCCAAAAGCACTTTTGAAGGGACAAGGTCATGAATTCACTTAAGAATCTGCATCTGCTTTAAAAAAAAAAAAAAAAAAATCTGCATCTGCATCGTATTGCAAATTCAAAAGGTTGTCAGATCTTTTTGAAGTTTTGTAAGTTATCCTGTTTACCGTTGTTGTGCATAACACGTATGTGTCCCTGGGATATAAATAAATAAATAAAGAAGGGGGACACTAAAATGGAATGGTGGCACTCTCCCTCGGAAAGACCCTTCAGTAGTTTCCCTTGTTTGTGGATAAGAGACAAATCCTTAGATCCTCTAAGATCCTACATTGTCTGCCCCATGCCTGCCTTGCTGGCATCATCTGCCGTCCTCCAGTCCTTGTTCTTGGCCTCATTTCAGTTCCTTAAACATTCCATATGCCTCTTGCCATCGGAAGATGTTCCCATATGTGGTTCCCACTCTCTGGCTGCTCTTCCTCCCTGAAGGTACCTATACTATCTCTTCCTTTAGTAATTTGTATATCTTTCAGATCTCAGGTCAGATATCACTTCCGAGAAGTCCTGGAATGCCCCATCACACATTTCTCACAGTAACCTGTTCTTCCAGATTATTTCTTACAATTCTTACAATTTTATCTTTTTTGCAGGGTCATTTCACTAACACTGTGCTTCTCCTTTACCAGACCATAACCTCCATGAATGAATGGAGTCACAGAGTTTATTTTTGCCAACCATTGAATCCCCTGTGTTAGAACAAAGACTGGACCGCAATAAGTGCTGAGTAAAATTGTTGTTGGATGCATGAATTAATTGATCAATGTAAAGCAACTGACTGTCCAAAATGAAACAAGTATTGAACAATCATTTAATCAGATAGACAGTGGGATGATTGTTTTAAAAAGATTATTTGGTAATCTCTGAAAAAGATGCTGAAACAGCTGAACACATACATAGCCTGAGAGACAGATGGAAGAACTAAGAGAGAAAATTGAAGAAGAAGGTTGAAGAAAACATGATAAAAAATTCAGAGCTACTCGCTGGTTGTGTCTGAAAGCAGTGTTCATTTCTAGTCACATCGCTGCTGCAAGACAGAGTGAAGAGGAGTTTGGGACGGGCAGCATGGGTGATCCCAGATCAAATGTCAAGCAGCTCACGGAAAGTTTAGAGACATACAGTGGAAAGTCAAGAGGACTTGAAGGAGATGTAATTACAGATCCCCAGCTCAGTCGCTATATGTGATAATGTTACCTACTTTCCTTTTAACAGAGACCTTTTTATGCAATGCAGACCCTAGAGAGGAGGTCCAGAAAATTCAAAGCATATTTATGAAGTATTTTCTATTAACAATAACAACTGAAGGATTTCAAAGCATAGGATAGTGTTGAATATTGAAATTGATATATAAGGATAAAGCACTCTTGTACCTGAGAGAATTAATTCTCTCCCTCCCTCTCTCTCTGTCTCTCTGTCTCTCTGTCTCTCTCTCTTTCTCTCTCTCACACACACATTTATTTTAATTAAAGTATAAAAAATAGAGTTTAACACAGAGATGGTGTTAATTTGATCTTTAAACCAAAATACTGTATATTCATCTTGCATTGTAATCAGCCTCCTTTTTTTTAGTCTGAAAGAAATAGAAATATGACTGTTTCCACTCATTAGTGGATTCCACTGACTCCAAAGTGAAGAGATTTGTAATCCTTAATGTTTACCAAGGGCTTTGAAGGGAATAGCTGAACATTGACTTTTTTTTTAATAGAGTTGTCTCTTATACTTCATTCATATGGGCACAGAGATAGGCTTGGCTTCTCAAAGTATAGCTCTTGAAACAGATCTCTTCTATCCTGTAATTTGTGCATAGGATTATTAGGACATTTGTGGGGGTTTTTTGTTTGTTTTTTTGTCATTCAAAGTAAGCTTTTTATTTTACAAATTTTATGGCAATAACATTTTATTTTTTGAAAGAAATATTTTATTGAGTGCTGAAATTATTTTAAGTGATTATCTGTCTTATAATTTATTTTTAACTACTTGTAATTTTTATTTTTTAATTTTTTCAATATAATTTATTGTCAAGTTGGCTAGCATACAGCGTATATAGTATGTTCTTATCTTCAGGAGTAGATTCTTGTGATTCATTGCTTGCATAAAACTCCCAGTGCTCACCCCAACAAGTGCCCTCCTCAATGCTCATCACTTATTTTCCCCTCCTGCCCCTGACCCCCCATCAACCTTCAGTTTGTTCTCTGTATTTAAAAGTCTCTTATGGTTTACCTCCCTCTCTGTTTAAAACTATTTTCCCCCTTCCCTTTCTGTGGTCTTCTGTTAAGTTTCTCAAGATAAACACATGAGTAAAAGCATATGGTATCTGTCTTTCTCTGACTGACTTATTTCACTTAGCATAATACCCTCCAGTTCCATCCATGTTGTTGCAAATGGCAAGGGTTCATTCTTTCTCACTGTCAAGTAGTATTCCATTGTATATAAACCACATCTTCTTTATCCATTCATCAGTTGATGGACATTTGTGCTCTTTCCATAATTTGGCTATTGAATGGGAGAAGATATTTGGAAATGACATATTGGATAAAGGGTTAGTATTCAGATCTATAAAGAACTTACCAAACTCAACATCTGAAAAACAAATAATCCAGTGAAGAAATGGGCAGAAGACATAGAAACTTTTCCAAAGAAAACATTCAGATAGCCAACAGACACATGAAAAGATGTTCAACATTGCTCGTCACCAGAGAAATACAAGTCAAAACCACATTGAAATACCACCTCACACCAGTCAGAATGACTAAAATCAACAACTCATGAAACAATAGATGTTGGCAAGGATGGGAGGAAATGGGAACCCTCTTGCACTGTGGGTGGGAATGCAAACCGGTGCAGCCACCAGGAAAAACAGTGTGGAGGTTCCTCAAAAAATTAAAAATAGAATTACCCTATGACCCAGCAATAGCACTACTAAGAATTCCAAAGGAGACAGGAGTGCTGATTCATAGGGGCACATGTACCCCAGTGTTTATTAGGGACATTTGTTTGTGGGAAGGTCTGTTGAGAACAGAAAAGAAGGGAGTTAGTGGGAGACTGGGAACACATAGTGTTAAGGAAGGGTTAAGGGAGGGCTATGATAGTAGAGAAATATTCCCACTGTACTCCCTTATGTTGTTAAAGGCTCAAATAACCATACATTTTTCCAGCTGGAAAATAAATCAAATTTACCAAGACTATCCAATGCTTTCTTGATAATAGACTAAGATCACATAGTGAGTGCTCTAGCTAAGCAGACTGTTGTGCATTTACAACCATTCCTGTTAAAGCAGATACAATTCTGCCTATAAAACCACCATGGAATTGTGCACAACCAAAGACTTGAGCTGGTCAGAATGTCTCCGAGCTTGAGAAATGGTAATAAGTAGGACTAAGGAAAAAATTCAGGACAGGCCTGAAGTAAAGAGTGGGGAGTTTTAATTACAGGATGGCCTGGTTTCGGTGATCACCATATAGATATTAGGTTGGAAGTCTTATTCAGTAGGTAGGTAGAGGCTACCAGAGGCATCCAGACTGCTTCTCAAAGACAGATGATTACTTTGACTATGTCCTTTTCTCCCCATTTCTGCATGCACTTCTGTGATAAGCAGAATAAAAATCCACAAAAATGTTCCAGCAAAACAAAGATGTCCTAATAGCCCTAATACACCCCACAACCTGTGAATATGTTACCTTACAATTCCTTATCTGACTTTACCAAAAGGGACTTCTCAGATGTAATCAAGGTTATGGACCTTGTGGTTGGGAGATTATCCTGTATTATAAACCAGAATAATCATATGAATCCTTGAAGGGGGAGGACCTTTTCCAGCTGAAGTCAGAGTTAAAAGGAGACGTGAGAGAGATGCCACATGGCTGTTTTTGAAGATGGAATTTGGGGGCCAGGATCCAGAGAATTGATGTAGACAAGGAAATGGATTATTTTTAAGTGCTCAGATGGGAAAACATCTTTGCCGACACCTTGATGTTGGCCCAGTGAAACCTACACTGGACTTCTGCCCTACAGAACTTAAAGTAATAAAATATGTCGTTTAAGCCCCTGTATTTATGGTAATTAGTTCCAGCAGCAATAGAAGACTAATACAATTCCCTCACCTGAGCCACCAACATCGCTCTCCTAACTGGCTTCCTCACTTCCAATTCTGTCCTCCTACAGCCCACAATTGTTCAGAGTTGTCCTCTGGAAATATACCAAATCTGTAATATTTTCTAGCTCAAACTGTTCAATGAATTGATTGCCTTTAAAATAAACCCAGAATTCTTCTTTTTAAATTGTAAATGTTTATTTTTGAGAGACAGAGTTGGGGGGCGAGGGAGGACAGAGAGAGGCAGAGACACAGAATCTGAAGCAGGCCTCAGGCTCTGAGGTATCAGCACCGAGCCTGATGCAGGGCTCGGACTCACGTACTGTGAGATCATGACCTGAGCTGAAGTCAGCCGCTTCACCAACTGAGCCACCCAGGAGCGCCTAAACCCAGAATTCTTGATGGCCACTCCTGAACTTCATATCATACTGCTTTTCTCCCACCCACCAATGAACACAGAAATTACCCCTCCAAAGTAACTTTTCTGGCTTTTAAAATAATTGCTCCCTTGATCTTTTTCATAATTTAGTCACCTATGTGTATGTCACTGAATTGTATAATTTAGTTGCTTCAGTCTATTGAACATTATATAAATAGAATAATACAGTAAATATTCCTTTGAACGACTTTCACTCAGCATTACCTTTGAGAATCATGTGTTGCACGTAGCTGGAGCTTGTTCCTCTTCATTTTAGTAATCCATCTCTGAATTCTTTTGAATTTGCTATGAAGACAATCAAATCAGCTGTGAACAAAGAAAATGTTGTTTACTTCCAAAATTGCTTTTTTAGGGGTGCCTGGGTGGCTCAGTTGGTTAAGTGTCCAACTTCCGCTCAGGTCATGATCTCCCAGTTTGTGGGTTTGAGCCCTGCGTCAGGCTCTGGGCTGACAACTAGCTCAGAGCCTGGAGCCTGTTTTCGGATTTTGTATCTCTCTCTCTGACCTTCTCCTGCTCACGTTCTCTCTGATTCTCAAAAATAAATAAAAAACATTAAAAATATTGCTTTTTAAAATTTCTTATACTTTCTTTTATTGCACTGTTTAAGACATCTGGTGCAGTGTTCGGGTACCTGGCTTGCTCAGTCTGTCATGCATGCAACTCTTGATTTTGGGGTTGTGAGTTCAAACCCCAGGTTGAGCAGAGAGCCCACTTAAAACAAAACAAAACAAAACAAAAAACTTCTAGTACAATGCCAAATTAAAATAGCAACAGCAGCAATTCTTTTCTCATTTTTTTCCAGGAAGGGTTTAGCAAGGTTACCTCATATTAGGTATGAAGTTTGTTGAAAGTTGGTTTGTTTTTGTAGATAGCATTTATCAGATTAATGAATTTCTCTCCTACATCTAATTTGCTAAATGTTTCAGACATGGATGAAAATTGATCTGCTGAGGTGATCATTCAGTGATTTTTTTTTTATACTGTTAACAAGGTAAATTAACATAATTAATCTTTGAAATATTAGACCAACTTTGTATTCCTGAATTAAACCCCATGAGATCATGATGTGTGTGTGTGCGTGTGTGTGTGTGTGTGTGTGTGTGTGCATGCTGCTAGATTCAGTTTGCTAATATTTTATTCAGGATTTTTACAACTGTGGTCATGAGTGAGATTTTGTAGTAATATTCTCTAGTATGTATGTGCTGATCATATTTATTCATTTTTTCTTTTGCACAAGAACCAGACTGCTATACTTAACTGAAGATTACAGAACATTTAAATTTCTGATAAAACTAGTTCTCCTTGCTTTCCTGAAAATCAGCTTATCCAGTTGCAGGAAAAAACAAGATTGTCTTTTTATTAGATTTGAATTAAAATTAGGTTAGGGAAGATTGATACCTTTATGATTTTGAATCTTCATATCAAAAGATGTATTATGCCTTTTCATTTGTTCTTTTATATCTTTTATGCCTGTTTTAGAGGCTTTTCTCCCCCTAATAAAAGCCTGAAATTTTTCTTGGTAAATTTATTCATAGGTGTTCTATATTTTTGTTGCCATTATAAATGGAGTTTTGCATGAAAGCTGTTGATATCTCTGTGTTACTTTTATAAGCTGATACATTACTGCATTTTTATATTGCTAGTATAGGTTTTTAGATATAAAATCTTATCATTCCTTTCCAATTTTTATGCCTCTCACTTTTTTCTTATGATAATTTTATGAGATTATAAATCTGGTATATTGTTAAATAGTAATGTAAATACTTAGGTATCCTTTACCTGTGAAAATACTTCCAGTGTTCTTCTGTTATGAATGACATTGCCTTTGGGACAGAGGTAGCTACATTAACTCCTATTAAGCAATTAAACTACTGATTATTGTTTTATTGACTGTTTATAATGAGTGGATTTGGGTCTTTCAGATATTTTTGTAACTATGGAGATTTTCATATTATTTTCCCTTTTGACCCATTAAATGATAATTATATCTATATATGTCCCAATATTGAACCATCTTTACATTCCTGGGATAAATACCACCTGGTCATAGTGATTTTCAATTCTGCAGGGCAAAACTATTTAGAGCAACATTATTTATAACATTCAAAAACTGGAAATAGGGGCGCCTGGGTGGCTTAGTCGGTTAAGCGTCCGACTTTCGCTTAGGTCATGATCTCGCGGTTCGTGGGTTCGAGCCCCGCGTCGGGCTCTGTGCTGGCTGCCAGCTCAGAGCCTGGAGCCTGTTTCAGTCTGTGACTCCCTCTCTCTCTGACCCTCCCCTGCTCACGCTGTCTCTCTCTCTCTCTCTCGTAGAAATAAATAAAAAATATATTAAAAAAAAAAACTGGAAATAATATATGAGTTCCTCAACAGAATAATAGGCAAATTAAGTTACTTTCATACACAAAACATTTAATGGAAATTAAAGTCATAAACATATGCACTAAGATAAACAAATCTCACAAACACAATTTTGAGTTCCTCCCCAAAAAAGTCAGACATAAAAGAATATATATTGCATGATTTCATATGTATGATGTTCAAAAGGGGGCAAAACCAAACTGTAGTATTTAGGAATGCATACTTAGGTGATACGTATATAATGAAAACTAAGGAAGTGATTATCATGAAAGTTAAGATAGTATTTATCTTTAAATGAGAGGGGTGACTGGTCACAGTTACCAGTTTCTAAGGATCTGGTGATATTTGAGTTCTTGACCTAGGTAGTATTTGTATAAGCATGTGTTTTATAATACCTTATGGAGCTTTACCTCTATTTAAAGCAGATTTTCTGTGTGTATATTGGATCATGAAAAGGTTTTTAAATTACTTGCTAATAATTTATTTATAATTTTGGATTGCTATTCAGAAGTGAGATGTTTTTCTTGCTTTTTTTCACCCCAAGATATACAATGGAATATTACTCAGCCTTAAACAAATTTTAAGAAGGAGGTCTTGTCATTTTCAAAAATGTGGTGAACCTGCAGGATATTGCGCTAAGTGAAATAAACCAGACCCAGACAAATACTGCATGTTGTCGCTTATATTTACAATCTAAAGGAAAAAAAGTCATACTCAGAAGCAGAGAGTAGAATGGTGGTTACCAGAGAGTGAGGTGGTGGGGAAAATGGGGAGACGTTGGTTAACGAGTACAAAGTTGTAGTAACATAAGGATGAATGAGTGTAAAAAATATGCAACACTGTGACTATAGTTAATAACACTGTGTTGAATACTGAAAATATGCTAAGAGAATAGGTTTCAGGTGCTCTCATCAAACATGAAAGGGTAACTATGTGAGATGTTTTATTAATTAGTTTGCCAATATTAGTCATTTCACAATATGTATAGGTATATGTATATCAAATTATGTTGTATACCTTAAATACATACAATTTTTATTGAAAAAATAAAATATTTTTTAATAGAGAAAAATTATATGTAGATATCTGTGGTGATAGCTAATGGGTGCAGAGTTTACTGATAGGGTAATGAAAATATTCTAAAATTGGTTGTGGTGATGAATAGACAACTCTGAGTATACTAAAAGCCATTGAGTTGTACACTTTAAATAAGTAAAAAGTATGGTATGTCAATCATTTCTCAATATAGCTATTAAAAACACTAAAATTACATCTCCTACAGTTTTTCTGCTTATTTCTCTTTGGAAATACCCCTTTTAGGTTTTACTCTGCCAATCTCAATGCTACTTTTTTGGGTGTAAGTTTGTAACTTACATCCTTTTTTTTAAAATGCGTATTTATTTCTTGAGAGAGAGAGAGCATGAGCAGTATAAGGGCAGAGAGAGAGAGGGCAGAGGATTCGAAGCAGGCTCTATGCTGACAGCAGTGAGCCTGATGTGGGGCTTGAACTCACAAACGATGAGATCATGACCTGAGCTGAAATCAAGAGTTTGATGCTCAACTGACTGAGCAACCTGGGTGCCCCTGGAACTTACATTCTGCATTGTGAATCCTATCATTTAAAGTTCTTTTTTCTCATTTAACCCATCTTTGCCAGTATAAATAGGAAATATTGTCACTGACATCACAAATTCTGGATTGGCTAAGTTTAAATTCTGACTTTCACACTTATTAGCTTTGTACCCCAGTTTCTTCATCTAAAAAATAGACATAATGATGGCAACTTTCTCACTGCTTTTAGAGGGAAGATTGCACAAGTTAGTAAATGCAAAGCATTTAAAATGATGCCAATGAATATTGGGTGTGTGCTATTAAGCTCTGTTAAGATCATGACTCCTAGCTTTCTTTTTATTTGCATTGTCCTGATACACTTCTAGCCATTCTTTGATTTGTTTTTTAGTTTTCTGAATCACTTTATTGTAATTGTATGTCTTGTATGCTGTATATCACATCTGATATTTATTTTCATTTAGTAGGTAATTTTGGCAAAGTTAGCTATACCTTGTATTAGTTCTATCATTTTATGTTACATAATGTAGTCTTGCTACTTTTTTTTTAAATTAAAATGTTCGCAGAGGCCATGGATAGACCTTGAGGGTGTTATGCTTAGCGAAATAAGTCAGGCAGAGAAGGATGGATATCATATGTTTGTACGTATAGGAGGATTAGGAAGAACTTAATGGAGGACCATGGGGGAGAAGAAGGGGGGAAATGGTGGGGGAAAGGGAGAGAGGCAAACCATGAGAGACTCTTGAATGATGAGAACAGAGGACTGATGGATGTGGAGGGGGGGGGAGATGAGCATAGAGGGGAACACTTGTGGGGATGAGCACTGGGTGTTATATGGAAACCAACCTGACAATAAACTATTTGTAAAAAAATAAATAAATAAATAGAATGTTCACAGGGGCACCTGGCTGTCTCAGTCAGAATAGTGTGAGACTCTTGATCTTGGGGTCATGATTTTGAGCCCCACGTTGGGTGTAGAGATTACTTAAACAAAACTTTAAACATTAATTAATTAATTGAAGTGTTCACTCTATGATCAGTTTTCTTCACTTCATTTTCTTTGTAAAGTTTCTTTGTGTGGTCTTGGAAGATTCTATAGTTATCTTTAATTGTAAATCCCTTAGTTCTTTGTTTAGTGATGGTCTATTCTTACCAGTTATAATGTGAACAGTTAAATATTTAGTACATTTCCTCCTCTTCTCCCCTCTCATCTCTCCTCCAGCATATTGATTTTAGTCAGTATTATTTTTCTTGGTATTTACCTGGATATAGTCAAGTATGTTGAGGTTTTTGTGACTTGATTTGTCACTTTAAATGAAATCTTTTTTCTTCCAGCCCTTGCATAAGACAATCAACACACTTATTCTTCCTTCTGATTGTTTTCTCTCTTCCCCACCCAATCTTTCAGTTGTATGGCATTGGCCACGCTAACCCACATTTCTTCTGCTTTGAGTGGTATTGTTACATCTATTCAGGCTCCTCCAATCTCTTTCCCAACCTTCATGATTGACTGAATTTTGGCCTTTATTCATTTCCACAAAAAAGGGATCAGCAAAATAATGTTTCTCTAGTTTTGCATCTTTTTTAAAAAATGTTTTTAATGTTTTTGTTTGTTTGTTTGTTTGTTTGTTTTGAGAGAGAGAGAGAGACAGAGTGTGAGCAGGAGAGGGGCAGAGAGAGAGGGAGACATAGAATCTGAAGCAGGCTTCAAGCTCTGAGCCGTCAGCACAGAGCCCAATGTGGGGCCCAAACTCACAAACCATGAGATCATGACCTGAGCCGAAGCTGGTGCTTAACTGAGTGAGCCACCCAGGCACCCCTAGTTTTTGGATTTTAACGTTAGGGTTTGTAGCCTTTGTGCTTAAAGAAAGACTTGGATGTAGATATAATACTTCCCTCAAACTTTGTTTTCTTGAGACTCTTTGTAGGTATTGTATCTGGTATTCGGTGGTTTTGTGTAAAATTATGAAACTAATATGATTTTTTTCCTATTACATTGGCTTGATTTTTCACCTGTCTTCCCCAAAGAAGATTTCTTTATCTTCTAAGCCCAGTAACTTTAAGGACATGTCTCATCAATCATTTTGGGTCTTTCTTTATCTCTATTTCATTGCGTTAAGTTTCTCATTTCTATCCTCTGTGAATCTGCTATATTTTCCATAACATCTATTCACTCTTTTGCTCTTTTTTGCTGTCATTTCTTAGATTCTATATTTTCCCTTGTACACTTTCCTAAATCCCTTATATCTTACTTCCTCCTATTCTCCTGTCATACTTTCCCTGAATTCAGCCATTTCTGCAATATTATTTATCTTCTTCCACCCCTTTATTTTAGAGTGCTTTTTCCCCTCCAAATTCATGGCAAAACATTTCTCACAAGTTTTATTTGCCCTATGGTAATAATTTACAAAAGGTTATACAAAAGGATGTTGAAAAATTTGCTCCTTCTTGCCTTTTATAGTACCTTTTATAGTACCTCCGTATAGACGTATCATTGTTTTAATTGTTTTATTTTTTATGTCATTCATCATTGGGTGACTTTCATTCTCCTAGACCAGAGATTCATTAAGACTTTTCCTGAGCCAGGGCCAGGTTGACATTCCTTTCTAGCAGCTTCTGAGTGCAAAGGTTTTCTTCTTCTCAGAAGGGCTTCCACAATTATAATGGAATGCCTCCTAAAAGCGTGCCTTGTCTGTCTGAATCTTCACTTGGTCTTGCTTCCCATTTTGCATTGAGCTCACTATGGTTCTGTTGGGGTAGAAAGTGACCTTTTGTTTTATGCACACACTTTTGCCAGGAAAAGGTCCAACTTCTGCCTCTTAAAGCACATCTCTCTCTTTGAAGAAGTGAATTTTTTGTGGCATTTTCTGAGCTCTGTCAAGCCTAGACTCCAGCCACTGAGATCTTAAGATCTCTCCTCAGCCTCTCTCCACTTCCTCCTGGGAACACTCAGTTGCTTATAGAAAACACTTAAAATATGTTTGAATCTCTTTTGAAGTTTTATTACAAACTGTATTTTTGTTTTGCCTTTCCGTTTCTCATTTGCTTTGGGTTGGTTTCTAAATAACCGAGGTATGAGGCAGCGCTACACGGCCAGGGGTATATGCTGAAAGTTTCTACCTCACCTCCACCTTTCACCAAAAGGATATTCTTTTATACTTCTGAAGATTCTTTCTCCTGCCACCTGAATTTCTTGAACAGTAGCCAGAAATACTTCTAGAACATCTTCTTTGCAACTGCAGGCATTGCTCATTTTATGGCAACCTGATTTATGGAACTTCTCTACCACAGAATTGATGGTTCTGAGCATAAACTCAAACAGCAGTTACCTGAAAATCCAGACTCATGGGGTTCCGTGCCCCAATCTGTCAGTTCTGTCAGGGTGAAATGTGGATTTTCTCAGCCTTCTGCTGTTTCTGTTGCTCATTTCAAACTGGTTGCATAGAAATGCCCAGAGGAACAATGTTGGTGCTGGCCCTAAGGCTCTATCAGGCAGCCAGACTCTAAAAGAGAGCAACCTGTGCCTTTCGAGATTCATTCCTGCCCCCTCTCCCACTGGACCTTCTCACATACACTCCCCATTTATGCTAGGAGCCAGTGGAAAAATGGATCACTGACAACTGACAAATTGTTTACGAACTAACCTCCTCCCGGCAGCAGGAACCAGAGAGCACTCAAGAGTGGGAGCTGTACAGGAACCATAGAGGGGATTGTCTGGAGGGGGCTTCATGGAGGGAACCATGGCCTTCGGTAGAGGGATGCAGACCACATAAGGCGGGGAGAATCCCAGCCTCTCTTTTCACTCTCCCAGCTCCTTCATTGTTCTCATTGGCCAAACCCAACTAAGGTCCAGATGGCAAACAGAGCCCATTGGTCAGTCTATAAAGTTCAGCCTCCCACGGCTGAGGGGAGAAGAGTGGACAGTGGATCGGGAGGGGCAGATAGAAGATAAACACTACTCTATGGATCCACCAACTGATTCAACAAAATATGGAAGGGACTTTATTCTGTAGCAAACATGTTGCCAAGATTGTTAGCTTTCAGGAGGCAAATTCAAGATTTCTCTAGGAAAATATAAATCTGAGGTCACATGTCAATGAAAAGATGAATTTAAGTTTCAACACAGTTATGCCTCATCATAAGCAAATGAACAAATATCTAGATTTAAAAGGTAAGGCATAGAAATGTTCACAAACGCGTGCCCACTGGTCATTTTGTGAAAATTGTCAACTTTTTATTACCATTTTATCCTGACTCTTCCAGCCACTTCTCACTCAGTCTCCATAAATAGTCCACCTCTTCCAACCCTAATTTTTTGTTGAGATACAATGTCATTATTCTTTTTTAAATTTACATCCAAGTCAGTTAGCATATAGTGTAATAATGATTTCAGGAGTAGAATCCAGTGATTCATCCCCAAATGTAACACCCAGTGTTCATCCCAACAAGTGTCTTCTTTAATGCCCCTTGCACATTTAGCCCATCCCCCCTCCCATAACCCCTCCAGCAACCCTCAGTTTGTTCTCTATATTTAAGAGTCTCTTATGTTTTTTCCTTCTTCCTGTTTCTTTTTAATTTTTTAATGTTTATTTATTTTTGAGAGAAAAAGATCACAAGCAGGAGAGGGACAGAGAGAGAGGGAGGGACAGAATTGGAAGCAGGCTTCAGGCTCTGAGCTGTCAGCACAGAGCCCCATGCGGGACTCAAACTCCGGAATAGTGAGATCATGAGCTGAGTTGAAGTCAGATGCTTAACCAACTGAGCCACCCAGGTGCCACTACCCTTTTTGTTTTTATATTATTTTTGCTTCCCTTCCTCTTATGTTCATCTGTTTTGTATCTTAAATTTCACAAATGAGTAAAGTGATATAATATTTATCTTTCTCTGACTAATTTCGCTTAGCATAATACACTGTAGTTCCATCCATGTTATTGCAAATGGCAAGATTTCATTCTTTTTGATAGCTGAGTAATACTCCAGCTATATATGTGTGTGTGTGTGTGTGTGTGTGTTATATATATCACATCTTCTTTATCCGTTCATCCATCAATGGACACTTGGCACTTGGGCTCTTTCCATACTTTGGTTATTGTTGATAACACTGCTCTAAAAATTGGGGTGCATACGCTGCTTCAAAACAGCACACCCATGTCCCTTGGATAAATACCTAGTAGTGCAATTGCTGGGCTGTAGGGTAGTTCTATTTTTAATTTTTTGAGAAACCTCCATACATTTTTCCAGAGTGGCTGCATCAGTTTGCATTCCCCCCACAGTGTAAAAGTGTTCCCCTTTCTCTTCATCCTTGCCAACATCTGTCATTGCCTGAGTTGTTCATTTTAGCCATTCTGACAAGTGTGAGGTGGTATCTCATTGTGGTTTTGATTTGGATTTCCCTGATGATGAGTGATGTTGAGCATTTTTTCATGTGTCAACCATCTGGGTGTCTTCTTTGGAAAAGTATCTATTCATATCTAATGCTCATTTCTTCACTGAGTTATTTGTTCTTTGGACGTTGAGTTTGATACGTTCTTTTTAGGTTTTGGATACTAACCCTTTATCCGATATGTCATTTATAAATATATTCTGCCATCCTTTTGGTTGTCTTTTAATTTTGCTGGTTGTTTTCTTTGCCATGCAGAAGCTTCTTTTCTTGATGAGGTCCCAATAGTTCATTGTTGCTTGTTTCTCTTGCCTCTAGTGACATGTTGAGAGAGAAGTTGCTGGCGGCCGAGGTCAAAGAGGTTTTTACGTGCTTCCTCCTCTAGGATTTTGACAGCTTCCTGTCTTATGTTTAGGGTCTTTCATCCATTTTGAGTTTATTTTTCTGTATGATGTAAGAAAGTGGTCCAGGTTCAATCTTCTGCATGTTGCTGTCCAGTTTTCGCAACGCTATTTGCAGAAGAGACTGTCTTTATTCCATTGGATATTGTTTCCTGCCTTGTCAAAGATTAGTTGGCCATACATTTGTTCCCACCCTAATTTTAATCCCTGGTTTTCCTGCCCCTTGCCATCTTCTCTGCCAGTTCTACTCTTCCTCCGGGGCAGGCTTTTTCAGTTCTTTGCTGTCAGTTTCCATATCTTCTCTAAAGAGATTCCTAAACTATTTCTCCAGCTCAGCTCTGTCTCATGAGCTCTCAGTTCACAGATCTAGCTGCCTATTTTTACTTAGATGCTTTACAGATATCTTAATATATTATGCTGAAAATCTAACTCATTATCTTAAGCCCTCCTAATAATTGTTCCTTCAATACACACCTTTATGCCTCTTTCTGAATTTTCAGACTTATTTAACATGTTATGCTCTCCATAATTTTTGTTTTCTAATAAGAATAGATAAATATATGGAGGAAATATCTTCTTTTAAGGAGAAATCAGTAAGTTTTTACAAGTTTTCACTGGTGCTTACTTCCTATTAAGAAGAGATCAGAAATGTCTATAGTCTATGTAGGAGTCAAAACCCAAAAGTTCATCTCAAGGTAATCCTCAACACCTTCTCCTTCACTTCCCACATGCAGGTGGCCATAAGTCTCTCCATTTCCATTCCTGCTGCTACCTTTTTCATTTGTTATATCCCCATCTTCTTTTTCCTAGAGCATTCACAAGGCTTCCTGAACTCTTTCTGCCTCCAAATATTACCCCTGCCAATCCTTCTTCTTCACTGCAACCAATTTCTGAAATACAATTTCAGTCCCACCGTTCTTCTTTTGAAATAATAAAATACAATAAAGACTGCCACTAGCTAGCTCTTCTTTGTTTGCTCAGTTCCTGTGTGTGTGCCAAACAGCATACTTTACATTTGAACTCGCAGGCTTTTTAGGCAAGGCATGACCTCTCTAGTTACTCAGTGGCCCAGGAGCTACCTTCCAATTCACGTCCTCTTATCTCTAGCATAAAGACCCAACTCCTTAGCATGGAAATCAACTTACCCTTCTGGTTTTGTCTCCCTCCTGACCCATCCACTCACTTAGAACTTGGACACATCAACCTTTCACAGCTCCCTAAAATGTTTTCTGAGTGCCGTGCACCTTTCTGTCTCCCTGGGGAGTAACAACTCCTACTTTAAGAAGCGCCTCAAGGGGCGCCTGGGTGGCTCAGTTGGTTAAGCATCCAACTTTGGCTCAGGTCATGATCTCATGGTCCGTAGGTTCGAGCCCTGCGTAGGGCTCTGTGCTGACAGCTAGCTCAGAGCCTGGAGCCTGCTTCAGATTCTGTATCTCCCTCTCTCTCTCTCTCTGACCTTCCCCTGCTCATTCTCTCTCTCTCTCTCTCTCAGAAATAAATAAAACATTAAAAAATTAAGAAAAAAAGAAGCACCTCAAATATTGTCCCTACCAGGATACCGTTGAGAACTCTCTGACATTAATTACTCCTTCCTCTGTGACTTTGTGGCACTTTGTTTGTCTCCTGCACAGTAATTACATCATCACGTTTCTGTTTATTCAGCTACTTTATGAGCCTCAAAGGCCTGGACTGTATTTGTAGTTTTTCTTTGTCATCTTTCCCCTCAGTGCAAAATTTACAAAATTGCAAGAGTTCCATCAATGTTTATTAAATTAACAGACACTTTATTAACCTGATTTGTTGAGCATTCTTAGTACCCATTAAAGAGTACCGTCTCTCTTATATCTCAGTGTTATGTTTCACTGAAGCTTTCTCTAATGAATTTTGTGAGAAATATGGAATACTGCTACAGCATTCTTTGATCATATGGGAGTTTAATTCCTATTTATATTTTTCTTGTAATACTAGAAATAATGACTTACCTACAATGACAAATCTCTGAGATTTTTGTTTAAGGAAATTGTTACAGCTGGAGAAATTTGCCAAGCCCGACTCTGCCAGGCTCTATTCCCTGTATCTAAGCAATTAATTCTCCACTGTATTATGTTTAGCTTTCAGTTCTAGAAAATGCTCATTGTTCACTTACTTTGTGCAGATTTATCCAACTGTCTCCTCTTTCTTTCATTAAACTCTCTCAGTAAAGCCACATTTCTTCTGTTTTCAATTGTGAATTTCTCTTCCCTAGAGCTTCCTGACATAGAATCTATTTGAGGAAACTTTGGTTGAAAAGAGAAAGAGGAAAAGGACCTTTTTTATTTTTTAAGGTTCCCCCTTTTCACCTAATTGGAAGAAATTTCTTTAAGATTAAACAAACTCATTAAAAAATAACATACACTGTGAAATATACATGCAACCACAATGTCGTTATAAATATGTTTTCTTATCCGGAAAGGCAACAGGCACATCAGCCACTCTTGGCAAGGTCATATTTCAGAGAGACAGCTGAATTCACCCACTGTTGAATTATGTTATGAAGTCAGTGATTTAGCATTGTCATCTATTTTGACTGACACCAAAAGCCTTCCAGGACAGTAAATGTAAAGACGTTAGAAAAAAAATCACTTACAAAATAGCCTGATAGCTCCCGTTAATGAGTTTTTAAATGTGGTACAACAACTTAATCAAATCAGACAGCTCCATAAAAGAATTAATTTGGTCATTGGTTCTTTTTACAAAATGACTTTGTTTTACTCAGTAAGGTGAGAATTTTTCTGTAACTAAAATATTCACAATTAAATTCAGAGTGACATGGCCTGGGGTTGGAAACAGATTTTCCAAAGTTTCTCAGAGTTATTTATATTGTGGCCTCCTGTTGAATGAGCTGTACACCTCTTCTTAAATTTCATCTTAATAAAAGAGTGAAAGAATGTGAATGCCATGTATTAAAAACTGTGAGCACACACATAGAACCTTAGTTATTTTATGTAATTTGTACATGAAATTTTAGAAATTGGAATGACTTAGATGCTATTTATGGACTGCCAATGGGAGAAGACTTGAGTATGTCCCCATATTGTCCCAGACCACACTGGTCATCTCTTACTATGTCAAGAGAAAAACACACACAGCACAATAATCAGCCAGAGGCAGGAAAGTCCTGCTGTATTTTTTGGTAGACTTTTGGCTCAAACTCCAGAAGGGATTATTAGAAAGGTGGTCTTGGCCCCTGTAGAAATGTGGGCTTTTGCCCAGAGTAGAAGCATAGAAAGACTCGTTTCCTATCTACCCCAGCTCAACCCTCAAACTTTTTTATTGTACCTCAGAACTAAAGTTGATTATAATGTCAACTTTAAGGAGAAAATTAGAAGTGTTCAGAATGACTCACCAGTCAGTAAATCCCCATCATTGGTATAGATCAGTGCCTCTTAGACTGAGCACCAGATTAGTCAGCGTGCATTTGGGCCTATTACATGAAATTTAGTAACTTTACATATTATAAATCCCCTTCTACATGGCATTGAGAGGCACGGGAACTGAGACAGAACAAGGAAAGAGCAGATTTATAAACCGTACCTCACATTTACGTGGGCTGCCTTCTTCTCAACAGCCAAGATACCTGTGCTTTCAAAGTACAATTTCTCCTCTCTTCTTCTCCCCTTCTTTTCTTTGCTTTCTCTCTCATAAATTCCTGTCTGTAGTGCTTGCCCCATTGCTCATTGAAATTTATATTTGTGTTTATTAAGCCTATTTCTGGGGTACCTCAGTGGACCCAGTTAAGCATTTGACTTCGGCACTGGTCATGATCTCATGGTTCGTGGGTTCGAGCCCTACGTTGGGCTCTGCGCTGACCGTGTGGAGCCCACTTTAGATCCTCTGTCCTCCCACTCTTTCTGCCTCTCCCCTCCTCACTCTATTTCTCTCTCAAAAATAAATAAACATAAAAAAAAATAAATAAATAAACATTAAAGGAAACATATTTCTGTGTCATTTATAAGCCTGTCCTGTGAGGGAAAGTTTATTATTTCAATCTCAGCAACTTGTATAGAGCCTACAAGGAGCCAAATAAGTATGTATTCTGTGTGTATGAATACAAAGATACATGGCTTTAGGGGCACCTGGCTGATTCAGTCAATTACATGGACAACTATTGATTTTGGCTTAGGCATGATCTCATGATCTCCCGGTTCATGAGTTTGAGCCCCATGTCTGGCTCTGCACTAACAGCATGGAGCCTGCTTGGGATTCTCTCTCTCCCTCTCTTTCTGCCCCTCCCTCACGTGCTCTCTCTCTCTCTTTCTTTCAAAAGTAAATAAACATTACCAAGAAAAGATACATGTCTGTAAATGTATGAGTGGATAAATAGAAGAGAGAGACCACTAAATTTCACTATCATTAAAAGTTCTGCTCTTAGTAGTTGTGGCTCGATCATGTTGCAGTGATACAAGCAGCTTTATCATTTACAAAGAGCTTTCATGAACATGTCTTTATTACAAACATGACAAGCATGATTACTTCCACCCCACTTACAGAAGAGATTGAGAGCTTGGAGAGGTTTGCACAAAGTTGCATGCCTACCTCATGGCAGAATGAGGCTCTGAACCCGTTTTCTAAGCCCAAGTTGGGCCACTCTACATTGCACAAAGCTTTCAGGTGGTAAACGTGAATGGGAGGTGGTCCTTGCCCTCAAAAACACTCACAAGCTCACATTAGCATAGTTTTTTTAGAACATGTAAATTTTCAACTTACATTGTTGAATTTTTTTCGTGGTTGAAATCCTACCCTGCCCGCAGATACAAAAATAGGCAGGTTAAATGGGAAGAAAAGTGAGGTTTGGTGGCTTGCACATACATTAACAACTATTGCTTCAGGTTGAAACAAGTTTTTAAACACTCTGCACATATGTTAGGTATCCTCACGATAGTACTTACTTGCAGACTGAGGCCAGAAGGCTTAAATTTATGAAATGACTGTGGAACTTTTTCAACATGTACAGTTCGAACCAGGATGGGATTATCAGGGAGTCAGTTGCTCTGGAAAATAGAGGCAGGCAGTACATTTTGTGTTTTTCTCTTACTCCAGTGTTAGCGTTCCGTACAATTCCAAGAACCTGCAGAGGCGTAAGGCGGAAATCACATTAACACATTAGAGCTGGTGAGCTCCTTGGAGATGATGGGGAAGAAAATGGCACTTGAATGCATGAGAGTAATCTTCCAGGATTTGTATCCAGATGTGTTATATTTTAACAAGAAGAGTTCCCAGAAGGGTCAGTTTCAGGAATGTCACTTGAGCCCTTGGAAAAGACAGATGGTTGACAGGCTGTCACACTCGCAGAGGGAGTGTGCCGGGTAAAGCAGAGCAGGGAGAGGTGAGGTCCCACGAAGTGCAAATTACAAAACAAATCCGTTATTTTGTTTGTCTCACAATAGATGATTTTGAAACAAAAAGAGAAAAAAACCCTATAAGTGAATAGAAACTCAGGAAATAAACTAAGTGATAAAGGATTCGTTTTCACATGGACACAGTGTGTATGGTTTTGTGGAGGCAATAATTCCTCATTTTGAAATAGGGTAGAAGAATACTCAGGGAGGTGACTGTTAAGAACTATGGTATGGAGGCATGAAGGAATCTGACAGAGTCGAAAGAGATCTAGAGGGAGTAGTTTTGTATGAAACATGGAGCATGGCAGCAACAGATTAGGCCAGCTTTGGCTCAAAATGACCTGGAAATCTTCCATGGAAAGTTTCTAGTCAAGCAGTGCTATGTTATAGGAAACCCTGCCATGTGGATTAAAACTTTTTGGGGACATTTATTAGTTAATCCTCTTTTTTTTGTTTGTTTAACATTTATTCATTTTTGAGAGACAGAGTGTGAGTGGGGGAGGGGCGGGGCGGCGGGGTGGGGGGAGACAAAGAATCTGAAGCAGCCTCCAGGCTCTGAGCTGTAAGCACAGAACCCAGTGCAGGTCTCAAACTCATAGACGAAATCATGACCGGAGCTAAAGTTGGATGCTCAACCAACTGAGCCACCTAGGCGCCCCTTAGTTAGTCCCTCTTAAACAGGATCCAGGCAACTAAATAACCCCTCACTAAATACTATAGTGAATATCATTTCCAGGTTCAATCTTTGCTTTCATTTTGTACTAAAAAAATATAATTAGATATCTATGATATAGATTACATTTGAAACTAGCAATTTTGCGTTGTACCTAGCATAGAAACATTCTATACATGACGTTTTAAAGGAAAAAATGATTAGGACAAATACATTGTGTAATTGGACAAAGTATCTTTGGTTCAGATCCAATGACGATCTGCAAGGACTATGGACAATGAGATCAGTTATGTTCTGTGCTGAGCAGAATGAAGGGCATTATTCATAGGAGAAGAAAACCTAGTTTCCTTTACATACCACTTGCCTATTGGTTTTTTGTCTTCTTCTCATGATGAGAATTTAAGTTTTTAAAGTTTAGAGTTTTAAAATTCTCCAGAGACTTTGAGCCATCATTGAGCAATCCATCAAAAATCCAGAGGCATTAAAAGTTCTGTGACTAATATGTGTGAAATGTTTGAAGATGAAACTCTCTTTTGTAATTATACACTGCAGAGTATGGAATAGTTTCTGCCATGTGAATTACCTACCTGAGGATACTGTTTGAAAGTTCTATCTTGCGTAAATAACAGTCAGCCTCTTACAAAAGAGTAGCAGTGTTTTCATACCTGGGATGGAAATTATTTTAGGATCATTTCCATGCAACATTTTTTCATTATTATTTAGATCTAGTGACTATGAGAAGGAAGTAAACCCACACAGCTGGCTCTTTTCAGACAGAGTGATTCAATTTATTTTTGTTCCAATATTGTAAGAAACTCAAAAGGTTAGAATTACCTTTTGGATTCAGTGTGGTATTTCCCCTTGATGCCTAAACAAATGGAAGACAAGCAGCTTTGCCAGCCTTGGACTCTAGAATAGTAAAAGATCCTTATAGTGTGTTTAATCTAAAATCTGGTGCTTTTCCATAATAATGAAGGATTTAGATGCTGAACTTAATCCTTCAAACAAACCCAATGTTTTGTGATTTTTTTCAGATATTGCCCTAGTTTATAAAGAGGAAGAGACTTAAACTTTAATTCTGATCTAGTATGTAAGTATATTCTTTTGAATTATACACTAAAACAATGTGGGAGATGAATGATAGAGTACAAACCTGTTTCTTCCCCGGAGATATGGTGACTTAGTAGGTCTAAGGTGGGTTTCAGGAATGCATATGGGTTTTTTCCCATTTTGGTAAAATTTATGTAACATAAAATTTGCCATTTTAATTATTTTTAGTGAACAATTCAGTGGGATTAAATACATTCACATTGTTATGCAGCCAACACTACTACCCCTTTCCAGAACTATATCATCATCCCAAACTGGAACTCTGTACATATTAGACAATAACTCCCCATTTCTCCTTTCCCTAGCCCTACTTTCTATCTCTATGAAATAGAGTTCACTCATATAAGTGAACTCATATTATCATACAACATTTGTCCTTTTGTATCTGGATTATTCTACCTAGCATGCTTTCAAGGCTTATTCAAGTTGTGGCATAACAGATTTTCCTTCCTTTTTAAGGCTGAATATACTCCATTGTATATATATACTGCACTTTGATTAAGGCTGAATATACTCCATTGTATATATATACTGCACTTTGATTAAGGCTGAATATACTCCATTGTATATATATACTGCACTTTGATTAAGGCTGAATATACTCCATTGTATATATATACTGCACTTTGATTATCCATTATCCATCAATAGGCATTTGGGTGTTTCCACCTTTTGGCTATTGAGAATAAGGCTGCCATTGACTTTGGGATATCTGTCAAACGATATCTGTTCAAGTCTCTGCTTTCAGTTCTTTTGAATATATAGCTGGTCATGGAATTGCTGGACTGTATGTCAATTCTATGTTTAATTTATTTTAGGAACCACCATAATGTAGGAATGCATAGTGTTTAACCAATACTGCAGGTGGTCTGCTGATCTAGTAATTTGGAAAACTTTATTAGTTACATATTGTTGCAAAACAAACCACCCCGAAAGTCAATAACTTAAAACCATATTCATTCATTCAGCTCACAAGTCTACTGTGTGGCTCTTCTGAGCTGGGATGGGCTTATCTGATCTCTCCAGATCTAGCTAAAGCTTTTGTGGTCACAGGGCTGGTCAGCTGGTTGTGACCAGGCCCACTGAGCCTCGGGCATGTGGATGGTGGTTGTTCAGCTGTTGGCTGAGGCAATGAAATGACAGGGCCTAGAGTCTCTCAGTGTCCAGCAGGCTAGCCCAGACTTGTTCACATGGTGGCAAGGCTCTAAGAAAAGCAGGTGGAGAAGCCCCAGTGCACAAGCACTTGTCAGGGCTTTTTTGTGTTACTTTGTCTGTCCCACTGGCCAAAGAAAATTCAGCAAACCATAAGAGACTCTTGAATACTGAGAGCAAAATGCGGGTAGGGGAGAGGAGGAGGGGGGTGATGGGGATGGAGGAGGGCACTTGTGGGGATGAGCACTGGATGTTATATGGAAACCAACTTGACAATAAACTATGAAAGAAAAAAAAAAAAAAGCAAGCCACCTGGCCAAGCCCAGAGGCAGGATGGAAGACACTGCCAGTGCGAACGTCTCTCCAGAGGCAGAAAAAGAGCTGAGACCATTACTTTGATCACTCCACCACAATTTACCTGCTTAATTCAATTTTCTGATAAACTCCGAGCTCTCCAAAAACTTTCTCTTGCCTTTGTAAATTAGTGAATGGAATACAGGAGCCTCTGAAATTGTAGGCAAGTCTGAGAACTGCACGCCCCAACTGCGCTAAAATACTCTCCGTTTCTGTGTTCATTCATTCTTTTATGATTTCATAAATACTTATTGTAGGGGTGCCTGGTGTGGCTCAGTTGTTAGAACATGTGACCCTTAATCTCTGGGTGATGAGTTCAAGCCACAGGTTGAGGGTAGAGTTTAATAAATAAATAAATAAAGCCTTACTGTGCCTCTGCTTGTGTCTGGGACTCTTCTGGGCCTTGGGCACAAAACCATCAACAAAATAGTCCAGATTCCTGTTCTCGCAAGACTTACATTCTATTCTAGGTCGAAAGTTTCAGGAGGGAGAATAAATGTGTTTGGATCTGCCAGACATAGCCAGGAATCTGTTTAGAAAAAGAAAAGCCTAAAGAATATTCTTTATTTCTCATTCTCCACCTTTTGTGCTTTCATGCATATTTGAATATAGGAAAATAATTTGGTTAATTAAAAGTTCCAGATATTTGAATGCCAGAAAGCAGATGTAAAGCTCTGTAGGACAGACGAATTTTTTGAGTTTCAACTTGTAATCTTGATATAAGACACATGGGTTTGTTTCTCATCTCTTTTATGCTTTCTGTAAGGTTTTGTGGCTAAAACTTTTGCTCCCCCTCTCCCAGCTGCCCAAGGGGGGACACCTAATCTTTACGGCTCAAAGGGTACAGAAGTGTCACATACAGCTGAATAGCGATGGATGTCTAGGGCAGACATTTTCTTTGGACACTTCTTTCTTTTTTATTGTTGTGTGTGTTTAATCCTGGGGGAGTAGAGTGGAATTCTGTATTTTTAAACTAACACTACTTCCTTGGAAAGGTTGATTTTTTTTTTTTTTTTTTAATACAGACTAAAAGTAGCATCCGCTCAATGTCCAGCCAGTGGGTCGGGGTGCTGGGACACTGTGTCCTAAGTGATGTTGCCAAAGAAAACTCACTATATGCACAAGCGCTTTCTTTGGGTAGCAACCAAGCTTCCTGTTTCTGTGTAATCAGACATCACAGTGGGAGAGAATCAGAAGATTGCATGTAAGGGTTCAAAGCATGCACTTCAGAGTCAGACAGATGTGTCAGTTATTAGCATTGATCTTTGGCAAAAGATTTAATCTCTTTGATCTCAGTTTGCCTGTCTGTGAAACGGGACAATAATACTCTCTACCTCATGAAATTTGGAAATGTTTGGATAATACATGTGGAGCTCATAGCACAGTAGCTGTAGTAGACACTTGATAAAAACATTAGCTAAAGGCTGTTATTTTAATAAATATTATTATGATCTACACTTCCATCACTACAAAGAAGTGCCTTTGACTTGGCTCTCAGTGCCAGAAATTAAGCTAAAGGGGAAGTGATTTTCAAACCATCCTAGCACCATTTCCAGTAGAGACAAAGACATTTATGAAACTGAAGGTTGCTGTTTATTCGTAGGCAGTCAGGGATTCCTTTTTGGGCTACTGCCCATTATTTGAGCAATTTTTCAGTGACTTGGAGTTGCTGTAGAAGCAGTCCAAAATCAATCTTTCCCCAACAACAGCAATCACCACAACAAAACAGCACTTCAAATGCTACCACCTTGCCTGGAATGATTTTAGGGTTGCTAGAAAGAACCCCCCCAAAACATCCTAGGTAGTTTTCCACCAGACTTTCTGGAAGTGCCCACTATGAAAATATGAATTTATTCAATCTCATGTTTTCTGCTTTGGGCTTAGATGAAAGTAGCAGCTGGGCCCAGTGGGAGTTTGGCTGGGAGTAGACTTTGATGGATGGGAATGGAGTTTTCTGAAGTTAGAGAAGGGAGAAAGAATTTGGGATCATGAGTAGAGGAAGTATGCGATCTGCATTTTCTGGAACAATGTGACTTCATCTTATAAACATGAGGTGCTAGGGAGAGGGTCACATTTTCCCTCTGGGTAGTCGGGGTGGGGGGTGGATTGCAAGGTGCTGGGGCTGAGGGACACAGGGAGACAAAACATTAGGGGAGGGATCCAGAGAGGAAATAAATGAGGGTGAAAGGCAAATTTTTAGACTGAGTTATGTGAGCAGCATTCACTGCAATGCAGTAGGGAGAAATACCATCTTCCTGGCCTCCCCCATGTGACGGGAAGCTGATCTGCCTGCCTAGATTTATATCCTTCTGTGGCTATATTTCTCTCCTCACTTTTGTCTCACCTCCTACCTTGTTATACATGATCTTTTCCCCCCTGAGAAAATCATAATTCTATCACTGTGGAAATTGAGGTGCCTTTAAGTTTCTTACTAGTTCTAGAGTATTTTCTTAGGACAAATTGCCAATTTCCTCTTTTATGGAAAATACTAAAATACTTTTTTTTTTTAATAGAGTGACCTCGATCCTTTCCCATTTGCTGTTCTTTATAATTTCTAGACGGGACTTAGAAAAAATTGAATTGAAGGGGTCGTCAGCCTGGTGGCAATAGCTACATTGAAAGCATCAAAATGTTTGCTCCCAGAGTCCTTGAAGCAGAGACCTTGAGCATTTCTACCAGTGACCATCCATGAAGTGACAGTCTAGAGACATGGGGCTTCTTTGTGTCTGTCCTGTCCAACCCCAAGCACTGGTATGCAGTCAGTGCTCAATAAATATTCGTTCATTGATTAGAGATTATCCATTGTGTCATTTTTTAAATATTTTATTTATTTCTGAGAGAGAGACAGCATGAGCAGGGGAGGGTCAGAGGGAGAGGGAGACACAGAATCTGAAACAGGTTCCAGGCTCTGAGCTAGCTGTCAACACTGAGCCCGACGCGGGGCTGGAACTCATGAACTGTGAGATCATGACCTGAGGTGAAGTCAGACGCTTAACCGACTGAGCCAACCAGGTGCCCCTCCATGGTGTAAAGTAATAACCAGGCCAGGTACAGTTGAAACCACTGGGTAATAACCATGCCAGGTACAGTTGAAACCATTGGGTTAATGCCTCCCAACAAGTGGTCCTCAGCCCCTGTGCTCTAGGCGACCCCTCCTTCTTTGCAGCACTCTCAGAGACTGTGCATCTCACATATGTGGCCCACAGACTCCACCTAGGAAGCCAGGAGGCTCCATGTGCGACAGTCATCGGAACCTATGGCTCCAGGACACCAGGGCATTCAAGACTGAACACTGGCCAGTTTCTCCTTAAATATGTCAAAGATCATGCTCTAGTTAGTTTGGAAATGGAAATTCTCACAGGCTGTTCCTAAAAGAACTGCAACGTGGGGCAAGTTGATTTAATTCACCAGTTCTCCCAAAAACGATGTTTGAAAGGAAAGTTTAGATGCCTCTCCCTTGCCTCAAGAAATCTACCTGTCCTTCAGATGTTGAGGACAGGCAGAAATTTCTTCATCTCCTGTTGGTTCAGTGCAGATAAGAAACTTTGATCATTTTCCTTGAAGGCTGAAGCTACTGCTGTTGGCCTCCTGAAAGTAGGGGACAGAATGCCCTAGCACTTTCTGGCTGGTAAGTGACTCCTTGCTGGGATTAAGCTCTGGTTTTTGTTTTTTGTTGTTGTTGTTTTTTTTTTTAATTTTACTTTTAAGCAATCTCGACACCCAACATGGGGTTCGAACTCACAACTCCGAGATCAAGAGTTGTACACTCCACCACCTGAGCCATCCAGATGCCCCAGCTCTGGCTTTTTTTTTTTTTTTCTTTAAAGGTGAGCCATGACCGGAGCAATGTATTATAAGTAGCACTTGATAGGACAACAGCGATTAGAGCAATGAGAGCTTTTACTGTGAGAAGCAGAATTAAGAGGTGAAGAAACATTTTTGCTTTCTGTGTCTTGGTTTCTCTTGTCTGCACAAGGTCACCCACACATTCAAATAGGAGTGGAGTCTTAGGGTACAGAGGTGTCATTAGTGGAACCCCTGGAGTCAGCACGAATTCACTGTCAGGGGAAAGGAAAAAACATTAGAAGTATTCTCCAGGGAGGTAGCCTAGTTATTTCTGTTTTTTAACCAACACCCCACAATGACTCTACAGCATGACAGAGTTTGGGAATGACTGTTCCGGAAAGCATCCTCTCCTGTGTCGTTTACATAGTTGTACCTCAGACTAGCTGTGCTTGTTCTATTTTTATTTCAGATATTATATTTTATTTTCATTTTTTATATTGTGTACATATCGTGTATAATACAATATAACTATTTTGTATATTGGATCTTCATATTGTATTTCTATTTTGTAATATGATAACATATTAATGTGTATAAGGATTGCTTATTATTTAAAAGATATTGTTGTATCATATATAAGATATTGTTCCAAGGATTATCTCCATTAATTCTCACAATTATTATTTGAAAGAGGTGGTATCATTATCATCCTTTTGTTATTTTTTAACATTTATTTATTTTATTTTGAGAGAGAGAGAGAGAGACAGAACGTGAACCGAGGAGGGGCAGAGAGAGAGGGAGAGAGAATCCTAAATAGGCTCTAAGCTGTCTGCACAGAGCCCGACACGGAGCTCCATCCCACGAACCATGAGATCATGACCTAAGCTGAAATCAAGAGTTGGATGCTTAACTGACTGAGCCACCCAGCCACACCACATTGTATTTTCTTAATAACATGTTTATTGAGATACAATTCACATATCCTACAGTTGGTCCATTTGAAGTGTTCAATTCAATAATTTTTTTCTTTAAGTAAGCTCTAGGCTAAATGTGAGGCTTGAACTCACAACCCCAAGAGCAAGAGTTGCATATTCTACTGACTGAGCCATCCAGGTGCTCCATCACCATTTTATAGATGAGAAAAGAGAGACACAAAAAATGCTAAGAAATTTGCCCGAGATCTCAGAGTTAGCAAGTGGTAGGCTGGGATTTACCCCTGACCCTGGCGATTCTGGTGCCTGAGAATTTTTCCTGCTTTTTAGTAGAGTTGACACACCATACATTAGTTTCAGATGTACAGCTTAGTGATTTGATAACTTTTAACTACCACACTGCACTGACCAAAGTGACCAAAAGCTTTTGGAAGTTTGATGGGAGAGAATTGCATCATCACTAGGCAGCACACAGGTATCAGAGAAGGGCAGGTAGGGAAAGGCCTCTGCAGAAGTCATGGTTAGGAGTTTTTAGATACACATAGGCCATCTGTTTGTGGCCAGGAGCATGCTTGGTTGATTGATGGCCAAGCCTATAGAAATACAGACCTTGCAGAACCCCAGCAACTAGGACAAAGTGTGTGTGTAAGTCACAGGTCTCCAGTGAGTGCTTGCTTTGGAAGTGAGGAGAAAACAGCATTGATATGAAGTAGCTTTTGGACTTCACCCAGCCTAGGCATGGGAGGAGGTGCTGCTTCTGATGCCAATGAAATCTAAGGACAGAAGAGGAACAGGTACAAAATGTGCCAAAATAACTCAGAATTCTGATTAAAAGCCTTGCTAGGGGCACCTGGGTGGCTCAGTTGGTTGCGTGTCTGACTCTTGGATTTTGGCTCAGGTCATGATCCCAGCATCATGGGATTGAGTCCTGAATGGGGCTCTGTGCTGAGTGTACAGTCTGCTTAAGATTCTCTCTCTCTCTCTCTCTCTCTCTCTCCCCTACTGAAAAGTAAGTAAATAAAATATAAGTCTTGTTACATTTTCTGTTTTGTGAAAACCCTCCTGTACTGAGAGGAAGGAAGACAAATCCTATTTGAATTGAATGAATTTTCTCTTGGTCGGGGAGCCCAGGGCCATTGTACCCAGTGGAAGGGCTTTTATAATAGTCTGGGCCAGGTGCTTTCAGCTAAAGTTACAAAAGATTATAAGTTAATTGGAAGACTTTTCTAATATATCTTAGGATTCATTGATTCATTTATAAACATTTATCAAGTGCTCTTGATGAAATGGGCTGCGCCCTAGGGGATACAGAAAGAGATATCATAAAAGGGGATATAGAAACAAAGAAAAAATGGCCCCTTTCCCCAAGAATCTCTCAGTTTGAGTGGCAGAGACAGACAGGAAACCAGCACCAGCTTCACGTGATGTTTCAATTGACATATTTGAGAGTTACCGTGGCATCAGTGAGGCCGGAGCACTTAAAACTTCTTAAGGAATTGGAAAGTCAAGTCCAAGAAAATCCCCTCAAGGGACCTTGTATTATGTCACGAAAGATCTGCAGCTGTCCTGGCTAATGTGGAGGGCGTCTCAGGCAAAGGGGACAGAGTATAACAGAACATGAGGCAAAGGTGGCCCCACAACCCTGTGGGTACTTGTGAACAACCAGAACTAGCCAGCAGGTCACCGAACTCTTAGGTCCTCCTTGGTGGAGTGCTCAAACCTGAGTCTGGAAGCCCTAAGAATCCCAAGCCTGAGTCTGTTGTCAGTATGAAGTCATAGTCCCTGTTTCTAGAGCCTCCTGTGATTCTCTGTAATTTCATACTAATACCACCTGGCCAATGGAAGCTATTAAAAGCTATTCAGCCCCTTTTGCAAAATTAGAATTGCCAAGTGGGAAAGGAGCTAATAATATTTCTTGAGCAGTCACTGAGTTCCAGGCACCAGGCTAGGTGCCTTCTGGGTTAATGGGGCTTTTTTTTTTCAGGGGTGGGTGTGGGAGGGGTGGTATTTGCTGCCTTTACCAGAAACTTGCTCACCAAACTGTAGCTGCTTGCCTTAATAATCACTGAGAAACATCCTCTTTTAACTGGAGAGAAGTCATGACTTGTTTTCCCTCGGGTTCTGTTTGCATTTGGATAGATCTCCTTTCCCCAGGAGAAGCCACCTCTAAATCCTCATGCTACAGCAGACTCCTCTAAGTGCCCTGTCTCACAGTCCCGCTCCCAGCTGCCACTCAGCCCTCAGGGACTATTAACATTTATTTACATCGACATGGTGGCTCACCCCTTTAAGTGAAAGGATAAACAATTAATGTCCCTGCTTGTGGCCACAGCCTGGCCTTTCTGAGATACCATTAGGACTTGTCTCCGAGAGGGGTGTGCAAAATGGCTGCTCAGACCAAACCTTCACTAATTATTCAATCAACGATTTGGCAGGTCAGTCAATGGGAAACGATGTACAGTCAGCTGAAATTGATCACACTTCATTTCCCATCAATTGTCAAGCCAAATTGTGGATAAAGTCATAAGTAAAGGATCATTGCCTGCCATTCTTGGGACCGCGTTTCCCTACCCCTTCCACTTACTTAGACCCCAGGCTGATCAATAAAAGTAAGTATTTTGCTCTGACAGAGGTACCCCGTATAAAATGTTTACCACCTTCTGAGATGCAAGGGGAGGGGGGAGTATTTTCTATTCCATAATTGATGTGGCTGCTGCCATATAATCCCCTAACCTTGTCAGGCAGCTCGGATGTGGAGGCTGGATTTTAAATCCCATGATCCATTATGCATCACTTACTTCCACATCTATTACCGTTCCATCGGCCAAATGACAGGATTCCCCATCAGGGCCTCTGAATGTGTGGGGCCCTTCAACTTTATGCCTATGGAAAGGCATGTGGAACTTCACACATGGGTGATTTACAGGCAATTAGTAGGAGGCAGTGGCAGATTTAGTGTAGCTTTTCTGAAAGTTATGAATAAAGGATATAAGGAGGCAGACTTCCCACCCCCCAAAGGCTTGGAGTGATACAGCAATGAATTTTGTGACTTGAGCCCCTGCCCTCTTAGAAGATGTTGTAAAATAGAATGTGTTCTTGACTTAGTTGATGGGCCACTTCCAAAACCTGCCGCTGGCCCAGCTGGGTGGGGTCCCCTGGGCAGACTGGTGAGCCATAGACTAAGATTTGCATGTGTCCCCTCCCCACCGCCCCCAAACCACTGACCTTTTTCCTCTCACTGTGGGACCTGATGGATCCTTAGGCAGACAAGGCCTCCGGGACCTGCATGTCAGCCACCGGAAAACAACCAGAATGGAATTTTCTGAGAAACACGGCCATGTACAAAAATTACTCACATTTTTCTCACAACGATTTGTGAAGTGCGAAGGGCGGAGTTTTTAAATCTTGACGTTATGGCGTAGGAAGCTAAGGTTTAGAAATTTGAGTGACCTCCTTCATGTGTGGCTACTTCATGACAGAGCTGGGTTTAGATTCTAGGTCTCCAGAGCAAGATATCTTTTTTCTCTATAGAATATTTTTTCAGTCAGTAGATTTCAATATACTAATTTTCTTATACATATACACACTCTTTATTCTCTTGTTCTCTCAACACATCTGTATTGAGGCCTGCCCATGTGCTCTGTGCTTATTGTTTGTACTCTCAGGGAGCTCATGGTCTGGGGAGAGAGAACAGCCAGCAAGCAAGGTGACACAGTATGGACAGTACAGAAGCATCCGAAGCCGGGTGCTTTGGGAGTACAGAAGAGGGGAGGCTACTTCAACCTTGGGGGGTGGTGTAGCAGAGTTTCTCCTGAGGAAATGGTGTAAAGCCTCAAGGACAGGAAATGACGTAAGGCCTCAAAAAGCCAGACTGAAAGGACTTTTCGGGCAGAGAGAACAGCATATGCAAAGCCCCAGAGGCAAGACAGATTAACTGGCAGATGGTTGGAGCTCTAGATGCTGGCGAGGATGTGGAGAAACGGGCACCCTCCTACACTGTTGGTGGGAATGTAAACTGGTGCAGCCCCTCTGGAAAACAGTGTGGAGGTTCCTCAAAAAGTTAACAATAGAACTCCCCTATGACCCAGCAACAGCACTGCTAGGAATTTACCCAAGGGATACAGGAGTGCTGATGCATAGGAGCACATGTACCCCAATGTTCATAGCAGCACTCTCAACAATAGCCAAAACATGGAAAGAGCCTAACTGTCCATCAACTGACGAATGGATCAAGAAGATGTGGTTTATCTATACCATGGAATACTACATGGCAATGAGAAACAATGAAATCTGGCCATGTGTAGCAACATGGATGGACCTTGAGGGTGTTATGCTGAGTGAAATAAGTCAGGCAAAGAAGGACAGATACCATATGTTTGCACGTATATGCAAACATACGTGGAGGAACTTAACGGAGGAACAAGGGGGAGAAGAAAGGGAGAAATGGTGGGGGAAAGGGAGAGAGGCAAACCATGACAGACTCTTGAATGCTGACAAAAACTGAGGACTGATGGATGTGGGGAGGAGGGGGGATGGGCACGGAGGAGGGCACTTGCTGGGATGAGCACTGGGTGTTATATGGAAACCAACTTGACAATAAACTATTTGTAAAAAAAAAAAAAAGAAAGAAAGAAAACAAGGTGGGAAAGGGGAGAGGAAGGCTGGAGAGGTTCCAGCCTTTTCACAGAGGAACTTTTAAGCTTGTAATTGGTTGTTCCCACAGAGCCAGGCCTCTGGTACCACCAGCATCCCTGAAGACTGGGGCTCAGCTTCAGCCCCAGCCAAGTTCAGCCTCCTCCTCCTCCTCCTCTTTATCCTCCTGATCCTTGCCCTTCTCTTCTCCCTTCTTCTCCTCCTTTTGTCTGGGAGGAAAGCAGAGGTAGTCAAGCATTTCCGGAGTGGCTACAGCAGAGGTAATGCCTGTTTCCAAGTACACTGTGGTGACTACTCATGGAAACATTTCAGGCACTGAAAAAGTCTTTGTAGGCTGTGACTTGGTGAAGGTCGCTTGCTGCTAGTTGAAGAAAGAGCTGAGATTGGGAGCTGGCCTTCCTGTCCCAGCTGTTCTCACAGTGGAATTTAAACACTACCTCTGGCTTCTTTATATGTCAGTCTTTTCATTCAAAAACTTACTGCGATGCACTCTCTTTTAATTATATTATTTTCTTTTTCAAATTGCTTCACACTGGAGAAAATAACACCATCCTCAAGTCTTCAATAGCCCTACATGGCCAAAAGGGGGATGGGATATTGCACTGAAAATGAGGTCTTCAGCAACTTAAACATGTCCTTCTTAATTGAGCGTAAGTAGTATACTCATAACTGTTTCAAAAACAACGTGGTAGCTTCATTATTAAGACTTACTATTTCTGACTTACACAAGCAATTCAAAAAAGCAAAATTAGCAATGACATGAATGGGACATTATGTGCTATAAGTCCGGGTACGTCATCCAAAAAAGAGAACCTGGGCCTTCTTATGTCAGCTGGAGAACAGGAAGGGAGCCAGCCTGGTCCTGGTTGTGTGTTATCGACTCCATAACCAGGAAAAGACAAAAGGAAAGTAGAGACTGGTACCTTTGCTGCCAAGCAGTAAACTCTGGAGACACTTGTCCTGAGAGCCATTCTTTAAGTACAGGACATCAATTTCTATTTCCTTCAGCATCACAGTGTCAGTGAAGTGGAACAGTGGATGTTTCCACAAGATAGTAAGTGACAGAGAGTCTTATTCTCTCTTCACTGGTGAACAGAGCTGGTAGCATCCTGGTTAGTATGGTTTCAGGGGGTGCAAATGCAGATGTCTCCAGGAACCCGGAAGGAGCTGAAAATATGAGACTGGCCCAGGGGACCGGGAAGGATGCCCTCCCTGCACATCAGCGCTGCTACTCTGCTCCACCTGACTGGGATCACGAGGGAATAGAGACCCAGTGACCCAGATCCTCTACATTTTCAGGGAAAGCTAAAATTCTGGGTCTTGCATGTTTCTTTTCTATTTTTAAATTAGGAGGCTCCTGATTTTGAAGTGCTACAACCCTTATCTTGTATTCTTAGCTAGTAGGAGGGAAAGTGATAGTTTACTGCATATTATTGAAAGTTCCAACATAGGATTTTGTAGTGTTTGTAAATCTCAATAGTATGAAAAGAGGTGAATGTGTGATAAGGATTTGGTATTAAATACTAAAAACAAGGTTCGGAACGTGGGAGCTATATTGCAGAGTCAATATGTCAAGAGAAATTGTGGCGCCTGGGTGGCTCAGTTGGTTAAGCGTCTGACTCTTGATTTCTGCGCAAGTCATGATCTCGAAGTTTGTGAGGTCAGGTTCTGCACTGAGCATGGGACCTGCTTAAGATTCTCTCTCTCTCTCTCTCTCTCTCTCTCTCTCCCTCNCCCCCCCCCATCCCCTTCCCTGCGTGCATGCACACGTCAGCTCGCTCGCTCTCTCTCCCCCCCCCCCACACACACCCATCTCCTTCCTTGTTTGCATGCACACGTCAGCTCGCTCGCTCTCTCTCTCTCAAATAAAAAAATATGTTGGGGCATCTGGGTGGTGCAGCTGTTTAAGCGTCCAACTCTTGATCTCGGCTCAGGTCATGATCTCACAGTTTGTGAGTTCAAGTCCTGCATTGGGCTCTGTGCTGATAGTGCAGAACCTGCTTGGGATTCTGTCTCCCCTCTCTGCCTCTTCCCCACTTTCTCTCTCTGTCTCTATGGCAGTGAAGTCTGCGTGGCACCTCATCAGGGACCCCCCCTTCTCACTGAGCAGTTTTTGCTTCATTCTGAATCACACTGTTGTCTTCTGTTGTGCAGTGATGGAATAAGAATAAGAGTCTGTTGCACAGAGGTACAGAGAATATCAGAAAGACAAAGGGCAAAAGGAAAGTTCCAGAAAGAGCCGCACTTTGGTAGCACACTCTATTTTCTTGCATCAGAATTCTCTCTATTCTGTCCTGCCAGGTCTAGCCATTTTGTGGATGCTAATTAGACCTCTTATCAACTGCGAAGAATCCTGACAACAGGTACGAATTCAGAATCACAGCGGCAGCAGCCACCTATGCACACACACGGTGCACCGCGCCAGCTATGATCGTTCATGTTCCTCCCAACAACCCCAAGTGATCGGTTTCTAGAGAACTGTTCTTGCGCTCGTTCCACAGATGGGAGCATGGAGGCTTAGGGAGGAAAAGCCATCTGTGCAGAACACGGGAGGAGGAGGCAGCTCCCAGCAAGGACTCTGGCTTCAAAGCCCCAGATCTTAATCACACCCGAGAGGCCAAGTCTAGCGCTGCACCTTCCAGGGTCTGCGAGTCAGGCTTCACTTCAAATCCAGCATCTGCCGCTGGCGGAGCATCCGTGGAAAAGGAATTTAACCTGTTCCCGGCCTCAGTGTCCTAATCTGTAACAGGGAAGAATTGAAGTGCCTGCCACAAGTTTTGAGGAGGAAGTGAGCTAGATGAGACATACCAGGTACTTGCAAGCATCCAACAAGTGGCTGTGATTGTGGCTTTTGGTCCATTATTGTGCTCTGTTGTATTTCTCACTGAACGTTCAGAAGAAAGAGGCTGCAAAACCATCGTGTCAAGCTGAAAAGCAAGGAAATCACGGAAGAGATGAACAGGACGTTTCCCCAGGGAGCCGGGGATAGGGGCTACAAAAGAGCCCTGTGGCCCTGCCCACTGGACTTGTTGGGTCCTTGAAGCCCTTGGGGAGGCAGTGAAACCACACAAACTCCCTGGAGCTTCTGCGAAGAAAACAAATGCTCTCTCTGCTTCAACTGTTCCACTGTGAAGAAATCACATGCTCGGAAGACAGGGCAGCAGAATACACCCAGTTCTTCCCGAATGTAATTGGTTTCAGGTGGAAGTATTAACTGTGCCCCTCAGCTTGGTGGCATGGAACACGGAAAGACGCGTCCTTTCTCTAGATAAAATTTGAGGAAGGAGAGAGAGGTCCTCCTGCAGCTAAGCAAAGCTGAAGGGGCGTCCTGCTTTGCTGTCACTGCAGAAGCACCTGGGGGCACGGGCGACGTGACTTGGAGCAGGAGAACACCCTTGACTGCCTCGAGGACCAGCTTGGTCCAGCCGCGTCCGCTCTTCTCATCACACCCCCTGCATTCTCGCCGAGGGAGCTGCGCCTTTACAGCTCAGGGCAATAGAGGACCAAAAACAGTTGGTACCAGCAGTTCTGGGGACAGTTCCCCACACTGTCTGGAGCACCAACTCCATTCCCACCTCATGCGAGTCCCGGAGTCTAGCCTGCAGACCCTCTGCCAGACAAGTCAGCATGCTGGAGAATGACAGCTGCATCTTGTGTTGACAGTGATCTGAGTTGCAGAAGGTTCCTGAAAGTTCTTGCCCGTTGCAGTTACAGTGCTTCAGGAAGCCAGTTCCTTTTGCTAGAAAACCCAGCCTGGGTGTGCCTGCAGTCCTGGGACATGTGTAAGAAAGCATGTCACGTTGAAAAACTGCCATCCACTCATAGTGACGGAGATGTAGGAGTGGCTCAGATTTCGTTTTCCTCCTCCAAATACCTGTCTTTTACTTTAAACTGGTCTGAAAACTAAAAGGTCTTAGAATCAGACCACAGACATCAGGCCATGTTTCCAACACGACACTATAGCAGGAAGACCCAGGCATGCCTGGGTGGCTCAGTTGGCTAAGGGTCTGACTTCAGCTCAGGTCATGATCCCATAGTTCGTGAGTTCAAGCCCTGCATCAGGCTCTGTGCTGACAGCTCAGAGCCTGGAGCCTGCTTTGGATTCTGTGTCTCCTTCTCCCTCTGCCTTTCCCCCTCTCTTGCTCTGTCTCTGTCTCTCTCTCAAAAATAAATAAACATTAAAAAATTAGAAAAAGAAAAATACCCAGACCACAGTCTATATGAAAACCCCTAAGACTGCATTTATACTATCAAAACAATGCAAAGAGTGGAGCTAAGTATCCATATTATTTTGACGACAAAGAAAACTTTATTTTTTTTTATAATTTTTTTTTAATGTTTTATTTATTTCTAGGAGAGAGAGAGACAGCATGAGCAGGGGAGGGTCAGAGAGAGAGGGAGTCACAGACTGAAACAGGTTCCAGGCTCCGAGCTGGCAGTCAGCACAGAGCCCGACGCGGGGCTCGAACCCACGAACCGCGAGATCATGACCTAAGCGAAAGTCGGACGCTTAACCGACTAAGCCACCCAGGCGCCCCGACAAAGAAAACTTTAATTGTTCTAATGACATTGAGCAATGGCCTTTGAACTCTCAACTGTAAAGTGGGGGTGATTTTTCAACAGTGGACTTGCCTCATGAGCCATTTGAAGTCGATAGGTATGCTTCAGAGGGGATTCTCGTGCTGAACTGACACACTGTGTCTAGAATGTGGTTCTGAGAGGCAGTTGAGGCTGTGGTTTGCATTCATGAGACAGTTCCCACGTATTTGCAGCTTCCTTCCCATTATAGCCCTATGGTTTGGGAGGCAGTGGGCAATGGTGTGTATGCATTCCTCTCATGGACCGTTATCAGTAACAATCTATTCAAACGTTGGTGTCAAGTCACAAGAATCACTTATTATCACCTGCCAGTCCTGAGGGTTGAGGTTGGTCTCCCTCAATTTGCTTATATGATTCATACGGTTGCAGTCAGAGAGAGGCTGGGGCTAGAAGCTTTGAAGGCTCTCTCATACCTCGGGGAGCTGTTGGCTGGCTCTCCGTAGGGAGCTGTTGACCAGAGCACCTGCACATGGCCTCTTCATATTGCCTGGCCTTCTGTGTTCCAGGGTCTAGCATTGCACCACAGAGGCAGGCAGAAACCATATCTCCATTCTACCCTAGCTTCAGGAATCACCCAGTGACACTTTCCATTCATGGCAGATAAGGCACTAGGATCAGCCCATAGTTAGGGCCAATTAAGGAGAATTACACTGTGCCTCTATTTTAAAAAGTTTATTTATTGATTTTTGAGGAGGGAGGGAATAAGCAGAGGAGGGGCAGAGAGAGAGAGAGAGAGAGAGAGAGAGAGAACCCCAAGCAGGCTCCACACTGTCAGCACAGAGCCTGATGCAGGGTTCGATCCCATGAACCGTGAGATCACAACCGAAGTGAAGTCAAGAGTCAGACCCTTAATCAGCTGAGCTACAGGTGCCCCCAGATTGTGCCTCTTGATAAAGGAGCATCAACAAATTCCAGGATAGGAAAAACGTCCAGTCTTTTTTAAAAAAATTTTAATGTTTTATTTATTTCTGAGAGAGAGAAAGAGAGACAGTGTGAGCAGGGGAGGGTCAGAGAAAGAGGAGACACAGAATCCAAAAGAGTCTCCAGGCTCTGAGCTGTATGTCAGCACAGAGCCCGACGCAGGGCTCGAACCCACGAATCGTGAGATCATAACCTGAGCCGAAGTCGGAAGCTTGACCAACTGAGCCACCCAGGCGCCCTGGTCTTTTTTAAAAAGTAGTCAACCCAACCGCCCTTTTCAAAAGTAGTCACACTTTTCTTCCATTCCCTGCTCATCCACTCAAGTCCTGAGGAGTAGCAACTCAAATAAGCCAACCAGCATCCAACCACAACCAAACTGGCTGGGCCTGGAGGATGATGCTTTGATTGTTTCCAAAGAAGAAGCTCTCATTGAAACCAGAGTGCCAGTTCCTCTCCCAGAAGCCTCAGAAATAAGCAAATGATCCTCAAGTGGTACAGGTGAGACTGCTGTGCGGTAATGACTATTACATTTTGCTGCCACCGTGCCCAGAGTCAGGCTGCCGGATGTGATGCGTACGTCTCCTTGCACCCTCTCAAAGCTAAGCTGTCGGTGATACCCATTGTCTGAGAGCCCGCATTGCTCATGTGAGCCTTTGTCCCCGGTAACAGCTCCTGTTCATCAATATGATACATTGCACTCTGATTTTCTACTTCTGTCTTTCTTTCTGGATATTCCTTTCTCCTCTCTGATTGCTTTTTCTTCTTAGACCATTACTCTACTTGATAGTGCCAGGTTATCATTGGATCCCATCTCCCTCTCCAATAAGCCTGTGATTGATACTAATCTTCCTCGTGGGACACATTTTATAGGATGCACAGTGGAAACCACTCTCTAAATCTTAGCTTTATATGTGCTGACAATTTACAAGGTTGCACCTCACGCTCGTCTCAGGAGGCTTAAGGGGAAATTTGAGAACCGTGTAATCAGACCTCCTAATAAGAACAGAAATGGCTTTCATATGCAGATGCCGCCATGCCATTCAGCAGTCTGTGCTATATCCCTCTGTCTTTTTTTAAAAAAAGAATTCTCCAAAATGCACACCTGATGCTATTTGGGACATGGCAGGCTCCTAGAAGCCCAGCATGCATCCTTTCTTCTGAGGAGAGTGGTATTTTAATTACTCTAATAAAAGCTTTCTTTTGCCATCAGTTCCATAAAAACAAAAAATTACACCTCACTGAAGCAGCAGCTTGGTTACATGATGTAACTGCACCTTTCCTAGGAAATCCTGAGAGATTGACAGACATGGTGTGTTACCCTCTCCCGTTGACAAATGCTTGGGTTTAACTTTATTTTTGCAGACCCAAGAAAGTGTTTTGTAAAAAAGTTGATTCCTCCTGTGAACTTTGTAGCCCTAAAGTGTGCAGGTCACGGGAGCCTATGTAACCCAGTGTTTGCCTGCACTCGTATTAGAGTCTGAGTGTTCTTCAAATGAATATCTGTATCCAGAAAATAGAGGTACGTACTGGATGCAAAGCTGTGGGTTTTTTTTTTTTTTTTAAGTTTATTTATTTTGTAAGAGAGACAGCATGAGTGGTGGAGGGGCAGAGAGAAAGGGAGAGACAGGCTCTGGGTTGCCAGCGCAGAGCCAGATGTAGGACTCAAACTTATGAAATCAGGAGATCATGACCTGAGCCTAAACCAAGAGTCAGATGCTTAACTGACAGAGCCACCCAGGCACCCCTGAACTCAAGCAACCCAAGCTTGATTCGTGATTCATTAATTAGTTTCCATGAAACTCATGGAGGGATGTTTCTGTCTTTTAAACTTCAGTATGGTCATGCTGTGGACCAGGAAAACTAATGGTTATGAAAATTGGGTTTGTTTTTTACTTAAACTTAAAAATTTAGACTGTTCTACCCATGGAGAAAATAAAGATAAAAAACTTTGCTCTTCTGAGTAGCTGGGTTTCCCTACCAATCTGGTTCCCACATCTGATCATACCTTCGCTCTGGGTGGACCCCTTGAGAAGAGAAGACATCTCACAACCCCTCTGGTTTTCTTCTTTCTTCCTCCTACATCTGTGCTCTTTCTGAATAAATATTTCTGGGCAAATTGAGTGTTATGGGCTGACATGTATTCCTCCCCACCTCATATCTGCATGTTGAAGTCTTCACCCCCAGGACCTCAGAGCAACTAGTTGGAGATGGGGCCTTTCAAGAGGTAATTAAGTTAAAATGAGGTGTTCAGGGTGGGCCCTAAATCAGTCTGACCAATGTTCTTAGAAAAAGAGGAGATTAGGGCACTGACAACAAGGAACAAGAGACGGCCATGTGAGGACACAGAAAGGAGGGGGCCACCTGCAAGCCAGGGAGAGGGGCCTCAGAAGACACCAGACCTGCTGACTCTTTGATCTTGGACTTCTGGTCTCCAAAACTGTGAGAAAACAAATGATCGCTGCTTAAGCCCCCCAGTCTGTGGTGTCTTGTTATGCAGCCCTGGCGACTGAATGAACACGTGGGGAGCTTTGCCCGCCTACAACAGGAAAGTGCCTTGTCATTTGTAAGCACAGCTCCATGCAAGGCAACAGTGGCCCAGTCTCCTGATTTGAGTTGAGGCTGTGGCATTCCTTGCTTTCAGGATGTAAAAGATAAACAAAGCTAGACAATGGTTGAAATGGTAAGGGTGCTGATTTAATAGGGAAACCACGAGAAAGTGTCCAATATGAGCTGAACTCAACTTCAACTTGTACAGAGATGATAGGACATTTTATTTTATTTTTTAGAAAAAAAATTAAGTTTATTTATTTTGAGAGAGAGAGGCGGAGAGAGAGAGAATCCCCTCTGCGCTGACAGCACAGAGCCTGACACAGAGCTTGAACCCATGAACTGTGAGATCATGACCTGAGTTGAAATCAAGAGTCCGACGCTTAACCGACTGAGCCACCCAGGCACCCAGACAGGGCATTTTAAAGGGAGAGTGAGGGTCCCAGGATGGGAACATGGGGGGCTCAGTAGATTCAGGGAGTGAAAAACTACAAAAATCAGGAACGGGGGGCTGGGCCATGTGAAATCCACTTGTGTCTGTTAAATGGGACTGAAAGAAGTTAGACTCCCACCTCCTACAGCGACTGGGAGACAAGGGTCTTCAAATGTTGGCCGGAACAAACTATATTCTTTTGGAGGCCGTGGGTTTTCTCAGGCAGGCACTTCAAGGGGAGCTAGGATCATCCTAGGGATGCAGCCTTGAGCAGGAAGAAATGGTTAGTATTTGTTCATCTTTATAAGCCAAGGTTGACAGGCCTCATCGAGAAAAAAGGCTCCGTGGAGCTGGCTGGCATTTTATCAAGGAGAGACTCCTTGATAAGGGCCACCAGAGTCAGGCATAGCCTAGGCGCAGCGGGCAGGTGCTGTTCAAGTCCTTCCAGCACAGGCTCCCGATGAGACGCATAACAAGTAACCAGAGGTCTGTGCCGATGCAGTGGCATCCGAGTCATGGAGCCCCGAGCAGTTCTGAACAGTGGGATGACACTCACCTGGAGGGCCTCTCCATAAAAGCAGACCTGAAATCTGGGGCAGGCTCAGAAATCATGGCCACAAATGAGGCGGGGGACTTCAAGGTTAGAATTTAGGGCTGGTGGTTTCTTACTGTACCCGCCGCACTCTATTATGCTGCATTTACACAGCACAGGCAAAGTGAGAAGCCAAGCATGGGGGGATGGCAGAATTGGGACATTGCAGAGACAACTAGAAAAGCATGAGCCACAAAGCAAGTGGAACGTTGTTTTTTGTTTGTTTGTTTTAATGCAAGTAATTTGGGTCTCATAAGCAAGTGGCATATGCTAATGCTGACCAACCACAGCCCACATGGGCCAGGGTCACCGTCAGGACTGCGTGTCTGAGAGAGCCCAGGCCTCCGGCTACAGCCCGACGCAAGGCCGTAGAGCAAACGACTGTTTGGTTCAGGTGGGCTTAGGAGCCTGGAGGCTTCCCCTGCATCACAATGCTGATACCCCAACACTGGCCTCGATCAGTTTCCCCAGAAATATTCCCATAACACCCTATGCTTTTCTTTCATAGCATTAACTACGGTTTGTAACTATGTACTTGTGCAATCATCTGACATTTGTCTTCCCCACTAAACCGTATGTTTTATGAAGGCAGAAATAATGGCTATTTTACTTTACATTGACTTCCCGGTACCTAATGTGGTCCTAATGTGCACAAGCTTATGCTCAGGAACTACTTGCTGAGTGAATGAATGAATGAATGAATGAACGAATGAATGAATGAATATGACCTGAAGCCGTCAGAGCCTCATTTCTGGTATGGACCATTGTGGGATGCATGGAAGGTCAAGGTCAAGAAGTAGCATCCTCCCAGGGGTAACTGAGAAGCCCCTGCCCTCACTTGGCCTCAGGGCATGCAGTGACAGGTGTGGATTAGGAGAGCATCTCCCTCTGAAAGGCCAAAGAAGATCTCAATGGCAGAGTCTGATTTTGACGATTTAAGAAAAGACTTTGACATGTGAGACCCAAAAACCCTAAAGAGAAGAGGAACAGGGGACACCTGGCCAGAATATGGTCTTTTTCAGAGAGTCCCTAGTCCTTGCAGGCAGGAGAAGGTGCCACGTGCCACGCTGGGGGCAGAGTAGCAGCCTCCAAGCCTGCTGTCACAGAGCAAAGACCGTCACAATGTGCATAACGCCAGATCCCCAGCTGCCCAGTGCAGGGATTCACTTCTTATCCTCAGACTCCATCTGCTGCGACATGCCTTTCTATGTCACCGCAACACTGGTCAGGTCATCTCCCAGGCCTCTCTGCCCTTTCCACGTCTGTATCCTACCTCTGGTCTCTGGCTCTTTGTGGCATGGACATCAGTAGGCATTGCAAATTACTGAGAAAGCCTCATAGATTCTGAAATTTCTCTTGCGTGTGCGCTCTTTCTCTCTCTCTCTCTCTCTCTCACACACACACACACACACACACACACCCCACTCCAAGGATGCTAAAATGCCTGAGATTTCACTACACTCACTCTTTTGCCTTAAGGAATTAAAGAGATTACAACTGAACCTTTCTTACACCTGGACAAAATTTACTTTGTGAGAATCAGTTTTCTCTGGGGACCTAGAATAGCCTAGTAAAACATGGGTCATGGACTAGATGGATTTTGACCAGGAAATGTGGTTAAGATGTGGTCTGGAACATGGGGTGCTTTAGTAGCCACAGTGACGTTCTTGGGTGGCCAGGGGGCAGCCAGCTGTACTGTGTTGGGTGCGCAGTAGGGGAGGAAGTGGGGGAGGTAGGAAGCCAAAAGGAAGACAGAGGACAGCGAGGCCACAGCTGCACACACTGGGTCAAGATCACCTGCTGCTCCCTCAGGCTGCGCCCCCACCCCCGCCTCCAGGCAGGTACTCTCTCCCTGTGGACTACAGAGCACCTGTGCCAAGACCACTGGCCCAGAGGCCACTGCCCTCAGTGGATGGTAAATAGTAAACATGTAAATACAGGGAGAGGGGCTCAGTCTTCTATCATGGAGCTCATTTCCACAGGGGGGAGGGCACTTGTCCAAACTCTTTTCAGGAAAGAACATTACCCCTCAAGATCTTCTCCTAAGAGACAGGTGCTTGTCCAAACTATTTTCAGGGAAGACTGTTATCCCCCAAGAATTTCTGTTAGGAGAGGGCATTGCACAATGGGGAGGAAACTGGGCTGCAAGTTTTAATGCGAATTCTTATGTCCCTGCATTGACACTGACTCACTGTGTGACCTTGGGCAAGTTCCTTCACCTCCTGGAGAGGCCCTTTCTTTCATGTAAATGTCATGCCACCTTTGACTTGTTTGCTGCCATTTTTTGCAGGAAAAAGCACCTTGGGAAGTGTGATTAAGGAGAGTCTTCTAGCCTCTTAGCCAGAGGAAGGGACTTTCATGCTCAGGCCCTGTGAACACTTTGGATCAGCTCCTCTCATGTTAATTCCCTCCTTCTTCTTACCAATCCTGCTGTCTCTGTATAAGGGCACAGCATGGCAGAGCACATATAAAATTGCTTTCTAAAAGGCACACTCATGTGTCCCGGCTGGGATGCCTTTGTGTAGAGCTGGGCTGATTCATCTCAGAGGTCTAATTCTAGCCTTGGCACCGGCTTGCAGAGGCATCATTAGGAGGGCTTGGGAGGGCAGCATCAGTGACTCTCCACGGTGGGGCAAACATAGCCCTGCCTCCATGTGCCAAGGAGAAGCGTAATGTCCAGCATGCTTCAAAGTCAGCAGAGAGGAGAAAGCAGGTGTTCCCCACTGTGCATGTTTTCCTATCAGTTTACTATCTGTGTGCAGCCCCCTTGATGGTAGAGATACTGCCTGGTTAGCTCGCTCTCATGTCCTTTGCATGTGGAATGGCACGGGAACATAGTAAGCTACTAAGAAATGGATTTTGAACCAACAAATGAATGAATGGCAGTGTGCTTGGTACACGTGCGATGCTGCAGAGCCCAGTCCTAAGAGTCTGGCTCTCACCCCCAAGGCTTCCCCTAAACTGATCAAGAGCAAGACAGTCAGAGGTCCCGGGCCCTGGCACAGTGGTTCGGGTGATCATTTGCTTCAGTGTGAATGTCCCCCGGGTGGTGGAAGGAAGTGTGAAAGGAGTGGTGCTGACAAAGAGTTCCCTCACCTTCACTCCAAAACAGAAAGTAATAAATGTTAGTGACATCAAGGAGAGCAAGAAGGGGTCAGTTCCCGCTGTGCACCGGTTATGGGTCTTTTCACGGGTCTATAATGTAACTGACCCCAAAAGATACATTCCCTGACCTCTAATCATTTACAACAAAAGCAAGTGTTACCTTTTATACTGACGATGGGTTAAAATGTGTTCCGGTTCCTGTATACTTCACTATGATGCTTATGACCCAGGACCTGAACTGGGACAGGGATGAAGGTTTACTTCGGTTTCCCATTGGCCTCTTCCAAAGCCTGGAAGCGTAAGCTTGACATGAGTGACCATTCATTGAGATCTACTGTGTGTCAGATACTAGATGAGACAACATCCCCAAGGTATTTGTAGGCTAACAAGGGCCCCTGGCAAATAAACCATGGTTATAACAGGGCTGCAGGAATTCAGGTGAGTGATGGTGGAGGGCTGAATGGGGGTGTTCCCAGTGGGAACGGAGAGAAGTGACAGAGTTGGGAGAACTTGAGGGGAAGGATGCCAAGCCTTAATTAGTAATGGGTGCTTGAGGCAGAGAAGGAGAGGGAAAGTTAGTATCGCTCCCAGCTTTGTGGCTTGGGCAGCAGAGTGGGGCTCCTCACCACTGAAGAGGAAAAAATGGCAGATTGGGGGAGATGGAAGATGAGTCCAGCTTTAGATGGATTGAAGGTGAGGTTCCCACGTGCCACCCAGGGAGAAAATTTCATGAAGAAGTGGACTTGTTTAATACTAGATGTCATAGATGGAATGGGAGAGTTTCACTGTTTTAGTATTTTTAAACACCGATAATGTTCTAAAGAGACCCCTCCTTGTTTGAAGACTGATCTGCAGTCCTGGCATCCCTCCTAAGTCTTATTTTTGAAACAAACATCACATCAGCCCTGAGTGCAACTGAAAATGAGCCGAGCCAGAGCAGTGGGGAATATGGTCTGTCTGGCTCTGTATTTACCAGTGCCCTTCTTCAGTGACCCCTGCTCCAGCTTCCTGCACTGTCAGCTCTGAAGGATATTTAGTCTTCCCATCATCAAATTATTTAACCCTCCCACGGCCTTTCAACACAAATCCGGAGTATCTCAGACATCTCACCTCAGGCATGTCCAGGAATAAGCACAGAAGGTGAAAGTGTCCCCCTCTCCTCAACCTGGCCAGAGAGTCTCACCATGTCTCATGCCTTCAAAGCCGAAACAAAACTCCCTAAGAAAACAGGTCCCCCTGCTCAAGGGGTGTTCAGTTTCACTGGAAAACACTGAAAAACGATCAGAGCCTCTTCAAACTCAGGATAGATACAGATGGTCCCCAACTTACAAAGGTCCACCTTAAAATTTGTTGACCTTACAATAGTGTGAGAGCAATCCACATGCAGTAGAAAGCCTACTTCCAACTTTGAATTTTAATCTTTTCCTGGGCCTGCCGTATGTGGTATGATGCTCTCAGGTGATGCTGGGTAGTGACAGATCCTAGTCATTCGCGTGATCACCAGATACACTTAGAGCCATTCTGTGCCCAGACAACCATTGCTTTTCGCTTTTAGTACCACATCCAGTGAATAACATGAGGTATTCAACACTGCATTATGAAACAGGCTTTGTGTGAGATGATGTTGCCCAGCTGCAGGCTAATGCAAGTGCTCTGAGCACATTTAAGGTGGGCGAGGCTATGCTACTGTGTTCAATTGGTTAGGGGCATTAAATGCATTTTTGGCTTATGAAATTTTCAACTTGGGTTTAAAAGGTTTATGTGTAGGTACTCCTTCATAAGTGAAGGAAGATCTGTATTTATTTTTTAATGTTTATTTATTTTTGAGAGACAGAGAGACAGAGTGTGAGCAGGGGAGAGGCAGAGAGAGAAGGAGACACAGAATCTGAAGCAGTCTCCAGGCTCTGAGCAGTAACCACAGAGCCCAATGTGGAGCTGAAACTCACAAACCTTGAGATCATTATCTGAGCTGAAGTCGGCTGCTTAACCAACTGAGCCACCAAGGGGCCCCGGAATATCTGTATTAAAAAAAAAAAAAAAAAAAATCTTTGTCATTCTCTGAGTAGAATTCAAGCTACAGGAAAACATCATAGTCTTCTAAGCAAATAATGAGTAAATGGGAGGAACTGGGTGGTTCAGTTGGTTAAGCAGCTGACGCTTGGTTTTGGCTCAGGTCATGATCTCATGGTTTGTGAGATGGAGCCCCACATAAGGCTCCATGCTGAGCATGGAATCTGCTTAAGATCCTCTCATTTCCTCTCCTCTTGCCCCTCCCCCCTCAAAAAACCACATGAGTAAATGGAAAAATGAAATCCAATTCTGGCAGCGTTAGAAACTCATGTATTCTTTCATTCAACCAATAGTTATTACACATCTTCTGTATTTAATTGAGCCACTTTGCAGGACAGTATGGGACACAAAAATGGAGAGTTCCTCTGCTTCCCAAGGAGGTGACACATGACTGGTCAAGATTGGTGAGGGGCACCTAGGTGTCAGTTAAGTCGGTTAAGCGTCCAACTTCGGCTCAGGTCATGATCTCATGGTTTATGAGGTCAAGCCCCACATCAGGCTCTGTGCTTACAGCTCAGAGCCTGGAGCCTGCTTCAGATTCTGTGTCTCACTCTCTCTCTGCCCCTCCCCGATTCGCACCATGTCTCTCAAAAATGAATAAATGTTAAATTTTTTTTTAAAAAGATTGGTGAAGAAGTAATTTGCAGTATGAAGTGGGTTATATTGATGGCAGAGAGCAGGCCAAGGGCCCTCTGTGAATTAACTCATTGAACCCTCACAGTCTTATTAAAATAGTTTCTATAATTGTCTTTATTTTATAGATGAAGAAATTAAGGCACAGGGAAGGTGAGAAATTTGCCGAAGTCGGCAACTGGTAAGTGATGGGATTTGAATTCAAGCAGTTGTTGGAATGAAGGATAATTTGTTGATCAGTTGGCCTTGACCTAGGACCCTAAGTTATGGTAGGCTTTAGTGACTGGAGTCATTCCAGAAGGAGGCTACTCTGTGGGCAAAGACAAGGACATAACATTTGAATAAATGAGTGGTGGTCCCATTTGATGAGTTCGGAGTTCTTGAAATGGATCAGTAAAAAATAATATATAAAGGGTCACTTTTAGAAATGCAGACTTCCTAGCGTGCCTTGGTGGCTCAGTCGGTTGAGCATCTGACTCTTGATTTTGGCTCAGATCATGATTCCAGGGCCGTGGAGTCTGCTTAATTCATTCTCTCTCTCTCTCTCTATCTCTCTATCTCTTTATCTCTCTATCTCTCCCACCCTCCCCGCCCCATCTCCCATGGTATATATATATTGCAGACTTCTCTCTACAGGTAATAGGGAGTTATGGAAGATCTTTTAGCTGGAGTGATATGATCAGAGCTATACTTTAAAAAGAAAATGTGGTTCTTATACTATAGCCACTAAGTAAGTAGACAAAAAAAGAACATTTTCTGGCTGCATAATAGAATAATTAGTTATACTGCCTGCTTTATAAAATATGTAATAGTTCCAAAATGATGGTTTCTTTATCATTGCTCACTTAGTCAAAAAAGTAGGAGTTCCTAACATCTCTGATTTAAGCAATGATTCAAGGAATTGGTCTTCTTTCAATCTTTGGCTTTGCCATCTTTGACAGGTGATTTCCAAGTTCCCTGTGCCGTGTTTATCAAGACCTCAGAAGGGGCCAGAGAGTGGAGAAGGCACCTGCTTCTTAAGTTCTCCGATGACCTCTGCTCCGATTTCATTGGGAGGCTCAAGACCCGCCTAGGGGCATGGGGACAAGGAATGTGACTTGTGACCGAGCAGCCACTTCCATCTATGACTACACTGGGGAAAGGAAGCATGAATTTTGGTGAAAGTCTATCACACCTGAATGAGGAAAAAAAAGCTTATTTACCCTTCAGCAATAACTTTTCAGAGCAGTCTAGCACCTCACTTTGAAGCATGGTTGAGGAATGAGTTTTATGAACAAATGAGGCTTAAAATAAAATAACATAAGCATAGTCCCTTTTAGCACCAAATTGTATTTGTCTAAATTATTCTTGAAGGTTCCAAATTGATTTTATACATTCCTACCTAAGTGAACAAAGCTTAACTTAATTTAAGCTTTTCTTGATGATTTAGGATCCCCATTATGAATGTCACTTATTATAATGCAGTGTGTTGTATACAGAAGGCTTTTGAGTGGTGTGGAAATATTTGTTTCCGCACTGAATGCCTCCAGAATTCTAGGCTGGTCTGAATTTTCTCTTTAGTCTTCCTGTCCCCTTAAGAATTGTTACAGTCACTGTGTTGTCTCAGTGCCTCTAATGTCTATGTTTTCCTTTTTTTTTTTTTTTTTAAATATTTTTATTTTATTTCCAGGAGAGAGAGAGAGAGAGACAGCGTGAGCAGGGGAGGGTCAGAGAGAGAGGGAGATACAGACTCTGAAATAGGCTCCAGGCTCTGAGCTGGCAGTCAGCACAGAGCCCGACGCGGGGCTCGAACCCACGAACCGCGAGATCATGACCCAAGTGAAAGCCGGACGCTTAACCGACTAAGCCACCCAGGCGCCCCAATGTCTATGTTTTCCAATGCTTTTTGCGTTCTCCCACCATCCTTGTCATCTACTGGTTCCTACCTGCTGTAGATTTTCTTTCTTCTTCTCTCCAGACCCTTCAATCTTCTTTTCTTTGCAAATCTTCCACTCAACTCTGTTTTGTCTGTTCTAGTGGACAGAGCATGCCCACACTTGGAGTGGGATTGACCCAGCTGCCAAACAGGCTATGCCTTAGAAACTCTAGGACCTTGAACAATTTAACCTTGAACCTCTATTTCCTCAAATATAAGCCAAGGTGGGAGGTAATATGAACCTTGCCAGTTTACTTTAGAATTTAACTGAGGTCGTAATGATTATAATAATATAAAAAGTTTCTTGATGACAGTTGGTGGCCATTACTGTTGTTATTTTGGCACTTACAGGGCCAGGTTCTTAGTAGCACTATCAATAGAAATAAAACAATCCACAGGATTCCAGGGAGTTGGAATACAGTATGAACGAAGGAAGAGCTAGAATAGAGGAGACATCTCCACTGAGTAGAACTGAAGCCACGAGTCAGGATCCTGAACGTCTCCAAGGAGTTAGGGATCTGCTGACATGCTTGAGTGTAATCTAGAAAGAGATCTGATAAATATGGACAAAGCCAAAAGAGGAGTATCAAGAAAAGAAGGAGACTGGATAAAAAATCTTCTCTGGTTCTGTTTTGTTTTGTCCAAAAAAAGGCACCTCTTCCAAAAAAAAAAAAAAAAAAAAAAAAAAAGAACTGAAACTCTCTTCAGCGATCAATGCTGCCTTCATCCACTCCCAGGTTTCTTGAAAAAGCCCAGACGCTTCTTGCTGGGAACAGCTTCCCTGCATTTTACAATCTCGCCAGGTCGAGGCGTAGCCAGAGGAGTGAAGGCAGTTGCATCCTGGGCAGCGGGCCCAAGAGTTTCCATTACACAGAGAGTAGGTACTTAATAACTAGGTATTGAGCAAATGAAAAGGGAAAAGAAGAAAAGGTGATTTTTCACTAATACAAAGTAAGTAATTCTGTGGCCCAGAGGATGCATGATGTTTAGCAAATTAAAGCAGGTGGCAAAGTACCTCCCTAGTGTGTACATCACAGCTAATGTCCATCAGTGGTCAGCAAATGAGTATACTGTGCCAGCATCAGTAATCCTATTCTTGGCTTTGTGCTTTATTTATTTAACTAATGGCTGCCTTACTGGTAGCGCATCATGATGGTGTTTACTGAGCTTGGCAAAGTTAAAAATTATGATTTTGTTTACTTGTGTGTTTCCAGCTGGGGTGCTGAGTTGTTATTCAGGCTGCTGATGACCATTCTTCCACTCTCGGAGCCCCTAAAGTAGGCAGTTCAATAAACAAGCCATCAGCTCGAGAACCAAAGTGTCAACACTGACACAATCTGGTTATTTGCTACTTGGCAGTAGTCAGTGTCCAGAACCTCAAATAATGACTCATTTTGAAAACTCCCTTATGCTTAGATAATAAAGTATCTAAAATAGAATGTAAGGCTACAGTGATCAGTTCAGTTTGTACTACTCAGCTTCTGTGAGAAGATTAAGTATATGCACTAAATTAAATATTCGATTTTAGATGATTGTGTCTCTTGGTCTACACTGGGGCACACCAAATGGAAGTGAAAACCAAAGAGAAAGCTTGGGTGAGTCTGTGGTTCTAGAATGCTCCCCTTACCTGCAGGAACTAATTTAGCTACTTGTGCAGCCAATATTTAATGATCACCTACTATATATTAGGGCCTGGGGAAGTAAAAGTGACCTAAACCCAACAAATACATGAACCCAGTTTTTTTAAGTTTCATTTTGAGAGACAGAGAGAGTCAGGGAGGTGCAGAGAGAGAGGAGAGAGAATCCCACGCAGTCTCCGTACCTATCAGAGCGGAGCCAAATGCCAGGCTTGATCCCATGAACCGTGAGATCATGATCTGAGCTGAAATCAAGAGTCAGAGGCTCAGCCTACTGAGCCATCCAGGTGCCCCAACATGAACCCAGTTCTTAAGACCCTTGCCATTTTGTGGGGAAGAGAGACACTGAATTAGTGGTTACAGACGTGGTGAGAATTATAAAGGGAAAAACAGAGTGCTAAGCTAGTCCTGGAATTTAGAGACGTTTCTCTGAGGATCTGATACTTTGAATGAGTGATGAAGGAATTACAAAAGTCAGGAGAGAGGAAGTAGGGAAGGGGGACTTTGAATGTTATTCTTATTTCAATACAGCCACAAAATAACACTGTGAGGTAGATATTATTGTTCCAGTTTACAACAGAGGAAGCGCAGGTTCCAGAGAAAGCATGTGTAAAGGCTCCGAGGCAAAGCAGTATGAATAGTGCCACTTGGACTACAAAGTCAAAGTCAGTATGGGGCGCCTGGGTGGCTTAGTTGGTTAAGCGTCTGACTTTCGCTTAGGTCATGATCTTGCGGTTAGTGGGTTCGAGCCCCGCTTCGGGCTCTGTGCTGACTGCCAGCTCAAAGCCTGGAACCTGTTTCAGTCTGTGACTCCCTCTCTCTCTGACCCTCCCCTGCTCACGTTGTCTCTCTCTCTCTCTCTCTCCTAGAAGTAAATAAAACATTAAAAAAAAAATCTTAAAAGTCAGTGTGACTGGAGTATGGAGAGCTGCAAGGGGTGGGGATACAGAACTTAGCAAAGTATGAGGGTTTAGTGGCCACTGGAAAGAACTTGCCTCAAAGCAATTGGAGGAAACTAAGGAATTTGGGGATTTAGGGACCCCTAACATTTAGGTTGTAATTATGTGCATTTTAGAGAGACCACCTTGGCACCTGTGGATATTCGAAGTGTATGTGGGAGGACTGGCAGTGATCCGGTGAAGATAGCGGGTTGAGCCAGGGGTGGGGTCAAGGGGAAGTGAGGTACAGGTGGGTAGAAAAGATCAAATTCACCAGAGATAGAACAGGTTGAGTTTGTGGCTCGGTGAGTGACTGGATACAAAGAGGGTCAGGAAACCAGTTATTCAAGAGATTTCCTTTTTGTATCTGTAACAATGAAGCCATGAGTGTAGTACTATTTACACCTTATTGTGCGATTACCATACCATTTTACAGATGAGAAAATTGAGGCTGAGAGTAGGGAAGTACCTACCAATAAATGACTTAACTGAGATTTGAACCCAGGTCTGACTCCCAAGCCAATGTGCTGTTTCTACTTTAACTACAGATTTAATCTTCTGTCCTGTTAGAATTTTTTTCTCATTTGGTCTGCTGTAACCATAGCTTTTTGCCCCCCTCCAACTATATGTGGAAGTCCCAAATTCTCATAATTCTGTTACTTGTGACCATCCACTATCAGTTACCTTCCCAGATTTGGACTCTGCTGTGTTTATGGTAAGCCTTTGCAAATGCGGCAGAGGCCAGAGAAGCCAGTTTTGTGGAATCTGGTTTGTCTGGCGGCATTAAATATCACCTTCCTCTAATAAAAATGCAGCTTTTTGTTTGTTTTAATGAGCACAGGGGGCCTTTATATCCAGTCTCCTCTTAGAGGAAGTAATTGCATATGGGAGTGACCTTTGAAGGAAATCACAGCAGGGAATTAACTGAAAGGCTGCGGGGTGAGCCAGTGTGTAACATCAGCCCCGTACTAGCATGCCAGAGAAGAAACAGGCTCGAGAAATGGGCTTGTCTCTCTGACAACTCATCCACACCTTTTCTGGACAGAGAAGAATCATCTACTGCTTGCAGAGAAAGTGAGGAAGTGAAGTACCTCTTTAACAATCTGTTGAGTGCCTGCCGTGTGCCATGCATACATCACGATCTCTGCTCTCATGGCAGTCGTGTTTTAGTGGCAGGGACAGACAATAAAGAAATTAAAAATGTAAATCATTAGAGGCCGTGGTGGGTGCCAGAGGACGTAAACAGGATCGTGAATAACAGGATCATGATAAACTTGTAGCTCAACTTCCTCATCTGATAAAAATGAGAACAATGGTAGAACCTTCCTTTCAAGGCTGTTTTCAGGATTAAGTTCGATGCTGTATGTATTGCTATCCAGCTGAACTCTTTGTCAGTGTTATATGTGGTTAATAGCACAGAACGCTGTTATGTGATAAGTGGGGGGAGGCCGCTTCCAATTAAAGCAGTCAGAGAGGGCCTCCTGGAGGAGAAGACTTTTAAGCTGAGACCTGAGAGATGGAAAGGAGTGGGGCATGTGAATAATCGAAGAAGCTAAGTCCAGACACAGAGGAGGAATGAACGCCTGATGTATCCCAGTGGCAGAAAGGAGATCGGGAGTCTGTGGGGCTGAGAACAGCAAGTGAATTGAGCTGAGGGCCATGAGGTGGCAAGATTCCAACCAGGCAAACAATTTGCAGTTTACTCTTCAAGTGGGGAAGGGGGGTGGCGTGCCCTGTACTTTAAAATTCTCACCCTTGCAGCTTGGTGGAGCATGCGCTATAAGAGAGAAAGCCGCCAGACCCTGAAGAAGGACTGGTAGGTGGGGGGCCGGTAGGGTGGTGGGAGGCTGGGGGCAAACTGTGTTGGTAGCAGTGTGTTTGTTTCCAGAGCCGCCAGAACAAATTACCACAACCTGGTTGTCTTACGACCACTGAAATGTGTTCTCTCACGATATATATGGCAGCTGGAAGTCTGAGATCAAGGCAAAGACTTTCCCCTTGGCAAAACCAGGCTCTCCCTGAAAGCTGTAAGGAAGACTCCTCCCACCTTGCACCTGACAGCTTCCTCAGTGTCCATCGGCCAGCAGAGGCCTCAGTGCATTCTCGGCCTCCTTCATCACCTGCTGTTGCCCCTGTGTGTCTCTGTGTCTCAGACTTTCTTCTTCTAAGGGCACTAGGACTGCTCTAATCCAGTGTGACCACATCTTGACTTACATGTTCATTACATCTGCAAAAAATCTTTTTTTCACATAAGGTCATGTGCACAGATGGGACTTCAACATAGCTCTGTGTGTGTGTGTCAACATAGCTGTGTGTGTGTGTGTGGAAAGGGGCTGTTGGGGTGGACACAGTTCAACCCCCAGCAGACGTCTGAGTCTGGCCACACCTCTGAGGGTCTGCGCTGGCTGGAGAGAAACCACAGTGGCCACTTTGTGGGGCAAGAGCATAGAGGCATTCGGTGCTTTCCCCGGCGGGGAGGCTTGCATGCTGTGTAGCCATTCCTGGTTGCTTATTCTAGATAAGCAGGCAGGTGGTACGGAGGCAGCCGGTCCTGCTGAGGGTAGTTTCTCCAATAAGGAGTGGTCCTTCTTGTTCATCTTCTGTCACAAAGTTACTTCCATTTGTAGGTTACAGCTTCAGTGTATTACTAACCCATGATTCCTTTACAGTGAGTCCCCAGTGACTTTGAACAGCCTATGGACATAAGTGGATTTTCTTAAATTTTCAGGAGTGAGGAAACCTGCAGCTCAACCCGGGTGCTGCTTTTTGGGTGTGGCCTTGAGCAAATCACATAACCTCTTGACTTTCAGCTTCTGCCTCTGTAAAATGAGAACACGGGCCTGGTCCAGGGGTTCTCAACCTTGAGGATACATGAGGAATCCCTTGGGGAACACACAGATTGCTGGGCCCCCCTCAGAGCATCTGATTCAGTAGGTCTAGGATGAGGTCTGAGAATTTGCATTCCTGGAAAGTTCCCAGATTTTGTCATCACNTGGTAAGTTTGGGATATACATGTAGGCAGATAGACCCAATAGGGCTGGAAGAGTTGTAGCAGGTGGAGAGAGGGAGGTATCAAGAGTGAGCTTTGCAGGACGCCTGCGGGGCTCAGTCGGTTGTGCATTCTAATCTTGATTTTGGCTCAGGTGATGATCCCACAGTTTTCGGGATCAAGTCCTCCATTGAGCCCTGTGCTCATAGCATGGAGCCTGCCTGGGAGTCTCTTTCACTCTCTCTCTCTTTCTCTCTCTCTCTGCCCCTCCCTTATCCCCTCGCAAAATAAATAAACTTTAAAAAAAAAAAGGAGTGATTTTTTTTTTAATAATTTTTTTATTTATTTCTAGGAGAGAGAGAGAGATAGCTTGAGCAGGGGAGGGTCAGAGAGAGAGGGAGATACAGACTCTGAAATTGGCTCCAGGCTCTGAGCTGGCAGTCAGCACAGAGCCCGATGCGGGTCTCAAACCCATGAACCGCGAGATCATGACCTAAGCGAAAGTCGGACGCTTAACCGACTAAGCCACCCAGGCGCCCCAAAAAGGAGTGATTTTTGAATTTTGTCTTGAGCAACTGGGTGGAAGGTGTGCCATTAATTGAGATGGCAAACCTTCTCTTTGAGATTGGTTTTACTATATTCATATTACAAATGAGAAAACGCAGACTCAGAAAAACTAAGCCACTTCACCCAAATTATCCATCTAAGGAGTAGAAGAAGCAGATTCAAGCTAGTGACTCCAAAGGCCATATTTTTTTTTTTTAATTTTTAAATGTTTTTTTATTCTTAAGAGAGAGAGCGTGAGTTGGGGAGAGGCAGCGTGAGAGAGGGTCACAGAATCTGAAGCCGGCTCCATCCAGGCTCCGGGCTGTCAGCACAGAGCCTGATGTGGGGCTCGAACTCACAACTTGTGAGATCATGAGGTAAGCCGAAGTCAGACGCTTAACTGACTGAGCCACCCAGGTGCCCCAAAAGCCTTATTTTAAATACTGCTCAGCGCCACCTTCTGCCCGTGGAGCCCATGGAGCTCTTCCATCTGAAGGCAGCCAGTGGATGGAAAACACGAGAGGTGGTATTGAAGGTTGGCAGTGAAGGCTAGTGGGTGGGCTTGTCATTGAGAGAGAGGAACAGCTTGAAAAAGTAACATTTTTCTAGGGAATCACATTAAATAATCAATGTGGCTTATACCCATGTCAAGCTGAACTGAGATTGACAGCTAATAAAAGCCCCGTAATTACAGGAAAACATCAGACTGAAAAGTGCAGAGATTCTTGAAACACCTGAAGCCATTTAATATATCTTATGTTTGCTCCAGACCAACAAGCAGCTCCCAGAGCAAGACTGGTCTCATTACTGAGCTAATGGACATTATGCTCTGAGGTACCTTTCCCTCTGCCAAGTAAATCAGAATTTTAAAAAGTGAAGCCTGAGATTGCCATGCTGCAAATGTTTGCAAGGACATCACTGATCGTTTTAGGTGTCAGGTTTAATTTGACTTGGCCTGGTCTATTCTCTTAAGAAAAGCTCAGGAGGCATCAGCTGGGTCATGGGGAGAATTCCTTCTGCTCTTGCTCTCTGGGCTGTGACAGAAATCATACCTTGATTCCCAGAGCGTGCTTTCTCAAGCAGGGATTGCTCCTGTCGCTTGAGCCCAAAGGAGTAAGTTGTGATGCAAGTTGTCATGCTCCCCTATTCTCTGGTGTGGTGGGGGGTTGCGGGGGACGGGGTGAAAGGAGAGACTCATTCACACATTCTAAATATTCTAAATCATTCCTGAGTCCCTAGTCAGTTGCAGACACTGGTCCTAGGTACTGGGATGACGGCAAATGCTTACGCACTAGCAGGGAGCAAGAGTGATGGCAAAAATAAAATGGTGAGCTGCGTGTGTGTGCCCTGTGGACGCTCCCTCCGGGGAGCCAGCCTGCCCACCTCCCTAAGGCCCCTGCATGCCACGTGCTCGGGCCTAACGAGGCTGCAGCTCGAGCACCAGTGGCGTCCATGCGCTGTAGACTTTCCTGGGCATTTTTTACTTCACAACTGCTCTAATGACCTTGGCATCAAGTTCTTACTGGGGATTAATAACTGGCTGGGCTTAATGGCCCTCACTGTGTCCTGGGCCATTTTCCTAGCCAGCCATTAATTCCAGGCAGCGCCTTCAGCGCTGGCCATTATAGCTCCCTGGATGAAGAGGCTGTCCTGAGGCAAATGGCCATAGCTTCCTTTTCTCCAGACAGAGGTTTCCACATTGCACTCCCCCTTTTTCTCTCTGTGGCGTTAGTGCAGAGGGCTGGGGTCTTTAGGCAAATGTTTGGTTAGGGCGCCACATTATGTCTTCTTCTTATTTTTAATTTTTATTTGTGTGTGTGTGTGTATGTATGTATGTATGTATGTATGTATGTATAGAGCCAGGGAGGGTCAGAGAGAGGAGAGAGGGNATACCCATGTCAAGCTGAACTGAGATTGACAGCTAATAAAAGCCCCGTAATTACAGGAAAACATCAGATTGAAAAGTGCAGAGATTCTTGAAACACCTGAAGCCATTTAATATATCTTATGTTTGCTCCAGACCAACAAGCAGCTCCCAGAGCAAGACTGGTCTCATTACTGAGCTAATGGACATTATGCTCTGAGGTACCTTTCCCTCTGCCAAGTAAATCAGAATTTTAAAAAGTGAAGCCTGAGATTGCCATGCTGCAAATGTTTGCAAGGACATCACTGATCGTTTTAGGTGTCAGGTTTAATTTGACTTGGCCTGGTCTATTCTCTTAAGAAAAGCTCAGGAGGCATCAGCTGGGTCATGGGGAGAATTCCTTCTGCTCTTGCTCTCTGGGCTGTGACAGAAATCATACCTTGATTCCCAGAGCGTGCTTTCTCAAGCAGGGATTGCTCCTGTCGCTTGAGCCCAAAGGAGTAAGTTGTGATGCAAGTTGTCATGCTCCCCTATTCTCTGGTGTGGTGGGGGGTTGCGGGGGACGGGGTGAAAGGAGAGACTCATTCACACATTCTAAATATTCTAAATCATTCCTGAGTCCCTAGTCAGTTGCAGACACTGGTCCTAGGTACTGGGATGACGGCAAATGCTTACGCACTAGCAGGGAGCAAGAGTGATGGCAAAAATAAAATGGTGAGCTGCGTGTGTGTGCCCTGTGGACGCTCCCTCCGGGGAGCCAGCCTGCCCACCTCCCTAAGGCCCCTGCATGCCACGTGCTCGGGCCTAACGAGGCTGCAGCTCGAGCACCAGTGGCGTCCATGCGCTGTAGACTTTCCTGGGCATTTTTTACTTCACAACTGCTCTAATGACCTTGGCATCAAGTTCTTACTGGGGATTAATAACTGGCTGGGCTTAATGGCCCTCACTGTGTCCTGGGCCATTTTCCTAGCCAGCCATTAATTCCAGGCAGCGCCTTCAGCGCTGGCCATTATAGCTCCCTGGATGAAGAGGCTGTCCTGAGGCAAATGGCCATAGCTTCCTTTTCTCCAGACAGAGGTTTCCACATTGCACTCCCCCTTTTTCTCTCTGTGGCGTTAGTGCAGAGGGCTGGGGTCTTTAGGCAAATGTTTGGTTAGGGCGCCACATTATGTCTTCTTCTTATTTTTAATTTTTATTTGTGTGTGTGTGTGTATGTATGTATGTATGTATGTATGTATGTATAGAGCCAGGGAGGGTCAGAGAGAGGAGAGAGGGCATCCCACGCAGGCTGCACACCCAGTGCAGAGCCCGATGAGGGGGCTCGATCTCATGACCACGAGATCATGACCTGAGCTGAAATCAAAGGTCGGACGTTTAACCAGCTGAGCCACCCAGGCATCCCTTATGCCTTCTTTTTATGTCTCAGCAGGTTGGCTTTCTCAGGGAACAGAGAAGGCAGGTGATTGGGTCTCACTCACTCACTTATCAGCCCATCCTTTTATTCCGTATTAATTGAGCGCCTCTGATGGGTCAGGAAGCAAGCGGATTACCAAGATCGCAGTGACCTTATATGAGTGCCCGTGTTTCCTACCATAGGACGGAATACCTCACTAAATGGGGCTTTAAGGAAAATGTCCCCAAGAATCAGGGAGACTGAACACTGTGAGGAGGAAGTGGGAGGGAAGGCCTTGCTAGCCAGTGAGTTCGCTGGGAGCTGTCTCCCACTCTTGCATCCTCCATGGAGTTTTATCTCCCAGGCCGCTAGCAGAACTGCAAGTTGACCTTCCCGTCCTCTGCTTAGTGATTCATCAGCCCAGCATCTGAGTGCTTCAGGGAAGAATATGTGAACACTGCCTCAGGATCTTAACTCACCAAGGCATGCATATTTCCACCCATATCATTAAGACACTAAGGATTGTAATCATACTGAGATGTGGAGGAGCATGGTTCTCTCAGAGGACTATAATGCATCCTGAGAAACAGGGTCACAGCGTTTGTATAATTTCTAGTCACCCTGCCTCCCAAGGCGTCATCAGTCCTTCCAAATGCAGAAAACAGACTTCATTTCCTCCTTTGGAAGTGATTCAGCCTTTGGTACATGCTCTTCTCAGCTGCGGGAAATGGAACATTATGTTTAGAACAGCTATTGTCATTTTATTGGCACCACTTACCATGAGACACTTAAGGCATAATTCAGACTTCAATCTTTTTTACATTGTTTGGTGCGTCTGCACAACTCGAAGAGTGGGTGTTGTCGCCTGAGGTAATCAACCTTGGAGCTAAGGCAGATGGACGGGAACCTTGAGGGAGGGGTTTCTGGACTGGTTGGACCCGATGTGCTCTGAGGCTGCCCGGTTAACACAGAGGATCAGTATGGCAGCATCAGGAACCGTGACCTTCCCTGAAAGGGCTGTCCACTGGCCTCACGCGCACATAAGAGACAGAGAGAAGGCACCGCAGTCTCCGTAGGAGACCCAGGTTTCACCTATCAGCCAGCCTGTGCTCTGAGAATCACAGCAGGGTAATTAATTATGGGGGAAACAGATGCTGGGACTTTTCTTCAGAATGTTTTCCCCAGGAAAAGGAAGCACAATGTCTCGCAATGATCAGTCAAACTCAAAATTTCAAGGCGATAATTCTAGGTGAGTCTGATGAGAAAAAGCAGGTTCCCTGGTTATAGGGTCCAATAAGATGAAATCCTACAAAGTGACCTTATTAAAAAATGTACTGAGTTACACAGTACCTCAGGGGTGTACCGAGTGCTCCGTGTCTTTCAGATGAATGAATGAATGAATGAATGAATGTCATGTGGTCACAAGTAGCTGGTTGACCTCCTCTTTGTCTCACGGGTGAGAAAGTCAAGGACATGACTTGTAAAATTCAGACCCTGGGTCTCCCCTAATCCCTAATCCTCACTGAGTGATGTGATATTTACAGATGCTTCTGTCAGTTTTGTAAGAATTTTTTTAGGGGGCTTCCCCACAAGTAGAGCTTTCCCAGGACACAGGACTTGCAATGCTGAAACCCAAACAACCCCTAACAAACTGGGTGGGCTGGTCAGCCCAAGTGTCAGCATCTGCCCTGCCCCGCCGGCAACCCTCCATCAGCCCTCCTTGTGGCAAGTATCCGCCTCCACGTCCTCACATCCGACCGGAATAAGGCTCTCCCACTTCTGTTCCATTGAGTTGATTTTGGCTGAGGCCGCCAAATCCAAAGAACACTTTCCAAGTTGGGTTTCGCTTGTCCTATCATGTCTCGTGACGCCACTGACCACTGGCTCTTTAACGTAATCTCTTCCGTTGGTTTCCGTTGCACAGACCTTCCACAGCTGTCTTCCTGCCTCTCTAGCTCTTCCAGACGGGCTCAAATGTTTTCTCGCCTTTGGCCCCATGGCCCCTTGTACTTGACTTTATTAGAGCACTTACTCCACAGTCCTGTAATTATTTATCTGGGGGGCACTCTTGCCTTAGATTGTGTGCTTCCTTGAGAGGAAGGACAAGATCTCATTTGTCTTTTTATCTAGATCACCAAGTTCAGTGTCTGACACATGACAGGAACTCTATGATTGAATAGATCGTTTAACTTTCCCTCTTCATTCAGTATGTATGTGATATGCAGGTAAAATAAGAAAAGGGAAAATTAAGTATTTCTGCCATCCTTTGGCCCGTGACCTTGCCCCTCAAACCGCTCAGGGGATTCAGAAGGGCCTCATGTTCCAGGTTCCAGGAGTTTCCCTGAAGGAAATGGGGGCCACTTTCTACACATCTGTAATGTGACTCTTCCTCAAAAGGGAGATTTGGTCTTAAGTACATTTCACTCTCTAGATGGATGGGTCTACTGTTAATGGGGCTCCAAGGAATGGAGATATTGGATACAAGACTTTTGTCATTTTCCTGCATCCACCCAGCCCAATGCTCTGAAAGCAGTAACAGCACTAATGATTAAGAAACAGCAACACTGAGCTTCTGGGGTTGAGAGAGGAAAAGAAGAAGACGGTGAATTAAGAAAACATCTTAGGGCATTTCTTCTATATTCTATTTACTCTACTGCACTGGGATGCCATTAACCATGATGGTTAATCCCATGGGCTCTGCAGTCTGATTTTCTGGGTTTGAATTCTAGCTCTTCCACTTCCTAACTGTATGGTCTTGCTTTTCTATCCGTCAATATGCTCATTAGTAAAATGGGGGAGGGGGAGGGTTAATATAATATCTTTCTTAAGGGGTTATCTGAGGAATTAATGCAACTATATAAAAAGCTCAGAAGAGTGCCTGGCACATGGAGATATCTAATCACAATTAGGGAAAGTGCCCTTTCTTTCATGTCCCCCAACGTGCTGTGCTCTAAATATAGGCCCCTTTACTAACACTTTCACACAGTCCCCCTTCTCATGCTGGCATACTTTACTGTGAGCCTTTGCTGACCTGCTGTCCCTCACTAAAGTATAAAGTTTGAAGGGTTCTGCTGTTTCGTTCCACTTGCATTCTTACTGCCCATCATAGTGCCTGTCACCTAAGAGTACTTGGATGTCAAATGAATGATGAGAATTTGCAGTGGTAGAGTCTCCATTTCATAAGCTTGTATGTCAATTATCAACCCAAAGTGATCAGTACTGATTTAGTGAGTATCTGCAGTGCACTCCACTCTGACAGATAATCCCAATAGCAGCTGTCGTTACTGAATGATCACTGTGCCAGGCCCGATGGTAAGGTTTGGGTTCAACTGCCTGCAGTTGCTATTTTTGCAAGCCAAGTATTGACAATTGCAAAAGGCCCAGTGTAATATTGTGTGTATTTCAATTCTCCCAAGGTAGAATGGGGCATTAATTATCCTCATCTGGAGATGAGAAACCTGAGATTTACAGAGGTCAGTAGCTTACCGAGGTCCCACAGCTAATAGATAGTGGAGATGAGGCTGGGTCCATCTTGGAAGCTCCCAGAGCTGGTGCCCTTTGCCATTATGTGGCGAGGAAAGGTGGCTGTCCTCGGGTGCCATCGTCTGTTTCTGATGGCAGAGCTATAGCTCAGGAACCCCCAAGTAAATATAAGCACTAAACTGGATCCAGCTTCCTGAGATTATGCAGGGAACCAGTGTGCCCTGTTCAGAGTTAACAGGGAGGAAGGGCAGAGGCTCTGGGGCAAGTCTAACAGTGCTACTTTCCTTCAGAACATTCTTGATTGTAATTTTCTCAGGCACTTGCTGGCCTTGGCCTCAGGTCCTAATTACATTATCTTCAAACAGCAACTATGAGATATTTCTCATTAAACACAAACAGGGGAATGTCTAATTTGTCGGAGCATAGGTGTTCAGAAAGCAAATCATTGGTTCAGGGTTGAAATGAGCATTGTCATTGGAGTTGTCCTTGGTGGGCACCACACAGCCAGAACTTTCAAGGTCTGTGGCTCTGAGCTTGAGGCTTTTTTTTTTTTTTTTTACATTTTTGAAGATAGACCAGCTCAACTTCACTCCCTCTCCCCTTAAAATGGGAAAAACTGTCCTAGTTGTCATTTCAAAATTATGGCATCCAAGGGATTACAATTTGCATGTCTTCCCCCATGTGATTCTCAGACGATGTTTATTTAGGATAAACATATTTGTACAGCATCCAAGAATATTGATAAACACTTAGCTTTCAATAAAGTGAGCTAAGATCCATCGTCCTAGCAAAATGTAGTAGAGTCTTTACTTCAGTTTGGGGTAACATTGGATTCAGAAAGACCTGGGTTTGAAAGCGTGACTTGATTACTTCCTAGTTACACATCCTTGAGCAAATTCTTTAACCTCTCCGAGCTTGAGAATTCCCATCTGTAAAATGGCAGTGAAGCAACCTTGCTGGGTTATGGGGATTATCAGTAAAGCCTAGAGCCCATTGTTTGACAAGTCAATGCAGGCTCTCTTTACATCTTGTCAAATGCCCCTTGTCGCCAATCTGGGGGAGAATGTAAGAGTGGATGAGGTAATAGCAGGACAAGTCTATTCCGGCATGGGAGGCAGGAGAGGGAAGACTGGCCGCCTTCCGAGGCCGTGAAATGACCTGGCAGTGCCATGAGAGGGTTGCCTGCTGATGGTGTCCTTCTCCCTCTGCCTTCCAGCCCCTGAAAATGCACTGCAGGGACTGTGCCCTAGTGACCAGCTCGGGGCATCTGCTGCGCAGCCGACAGGGCCCGCAGATCGACCAGACGGAGTGCGTCATCCGCATGAACGACGCCCCCACACGCGGCTACGGGCGCGACGTGGGCAACCGCACCAGCCTGAGGGTCATCGCGCACTCTAGCATCCAGAGGATCCTCCGCAACCGCCACGACCTGCTCAACGTGAGCCAGGGCACCGTGTTCATCTTCTGGGGCCCCAGCAGCTACATGCGGCGCGACGGCAAGGGCCAGGTCTACAACAACCTGCAGCTCCTGAGCCGCGTGCTGCCGCGCCTGAAGGCCTTTATGACCACGCGCCACAAGATGCTGCAGTTCGATGAGCTCTTCAAGCAGGAGACTGGCAAGGACAGGTAGAGGGCGCGGGGTGGGGAGTGGAGGGCCGCAGGGGAGGGTGAGGACACGCCGTTGCTGGCCGATTCACCGGAAGCGAAGCTTTTGCTGAGGCTTTTTGTTGGGCCCCCGCTGTTCATGTGTTTGATAGAGCTCCGCTGTAGGGTCCTGGCGACCGGCTGCTCAAGCTGAATTTGTAAGGCAAGGTGAAAGAAGCACTGAGACACTGTATGGATAATTCAAGGCCAAGTCCCTATTTGGAAGAGCAGGCTACAGATCTGCTGGCTTACACTGGTACTAAGGGCTAGATGGTACTTTTATTGCATTTCCTTTTGCTTCTGTGAACACTAAAGAAAAGGAGGGTGGTGGTTTATTTTTCCCTTTCGAGGCACACACTGACTCAGTCCACGGATAGTTACTGTGTAGCTACTCCTCCACTGCACCAGGTGCTGGGGGTAGAGTCGAAACAAGGCCGGTCCAGGCTCTGCCCTCCTGGAATATAAAGTTTTACCCGGAGGACAAATAATTCACCAAGTAGCGGCCCAGGTGCTGAGCAGCGTCTTGCAAGGCAAAGAAACTGGTGCTGGGACATGCAGGACAGGGAGACCTGCCATCATGTAGGGCAAAGTTTCCCCAACTCTGTTACACCTCGAATGATGGGACACGAAATCAGTGTGGCGAGTCACTGCAAGATTTTTAAAACAAAAATTTTTAATATTAATTTATTTTTGAGAGAGAGAGACAGAGTGCAAGCAGGGGAGGGTCAGAGAGAGAGGGAGACACAGAATCCGAAGCAGGCTCCAGGCTCCGAGCTGTCAGCACAGAGCCCAGTGTGGGGCTTGAACCCATGAACTGCAAGATCATGACCTGAGCTGAAGTCGGACTGAGCTACCCAGCTGCCCAAAGGTTTTTGTTGTTGTTGTTGTTGTTTTTGTTGTTTTTGTTTTTTTTTCATGTAATGGAATTGATGAAATGAAATGGAATGGAAGATAATATCAACATTCATCCTGCATAGTAAGTAAGACACAATATTGTTAAATGAAATAACACTTATCCATATCGATTTTGTACATACGAATATACACACGTAGAGGTTTTCTGAGGTAATGAAAATGTTCTGGAATCAGATAGTAATTCCACAGTATCCCCTGTGGCTGCAGCCGGGAAGGTTTGCGTGAGGAGGGGGAGGGGTGATGGCCCTTGACGAGGCCAAGATGAAAGGCCATGCATGAGCTGGCCAAATCTAGGTGAAAAGCAAAGGACAACTGGGTATCAAAAGGTGTGGTGCAGTGTAGTCCAAATACAGAGCTCTAGGAAGGAATTCTGACTCTATCCTTCAGAGTGGCCTTGAACAAGTTATCTTACTCTGTAGAGACCTCACATGTGAAAAGGGCATAGTGAGTAAGCCCTTACTCACTGGTCTAATGATTTTCTTTTTTTCCTTAATTTTAAAATATGTAATTTTAGGGTCACCTGGGTGGCTCAGTTGGTTAAACGTCCGACTTTAGCTCAGGTCATGATCTCATGGTTCATGGGTCGGAGCCCCACGCCTGGCTCTGTGCTGCCAGTTCGGAGCCTGGAGCCTCTTCAGATTCTCCCTCTTCAGTGTCTCCCTCTTCAGTGTCTCCCTCTCTCTGCCTCTCCCAGCTCATTCTCTCTTTCCCTCTCAAAAATAAATAAACATTTCTTAAAAATTTAAATATGTCATTTTATAATTAATAGATATTTAATGATGTAATTTACCCCCCCCCACAAAAACCATTGCTGAGTTGATTTCTCAAAACTAAAGAGACCTGATAAATGAAATGAAGACTATAAAGTACTAAATCCTTTGTTAACCTAGGTTGGGCAGCTCATTACCGGAGAACAGGGCCTCAGGGAAAGACCAAAGCTCTGCTCCAAATTCTTTGCATGGAAGACCTTTCTTTTTAAATCCTAGAACCCGTGTGACCACTTGAGGGCTGGTCCAGCCGTGGCATCTAGTGGACAGAGGAGAGGGAGAGCTGGCTTCTGGCCCTGTGGCCTCCTTCCCTAGAAGCCCAGAGGACTCCATGGTTAGATCACATAAGGGATCCTGGTCATCATCACAAGCTGTCATGAAATCCAGTTATTTATTGCTCTTTAAAAGTCACAAATAAGAGAGACTCACTCATTTGAATGAGTTATTTAACCAACAGAGCATTTTATAACGGAATAAGAATGAGAGGAGTTATTTACAGTTTCATTTTTGCTTGTTGGAGAATTTGAAATAAGTAGAAACAGTCTTCAATAGGAAACACTTCTCCTCTTTTCAGTTTAATGGTTGTTTGCTAAATTTGAGAATTCCTGAGACACCACTGCAGCATAAGCTATTTAAGATAATTACACATTGCTCTGGATCTTTGTAAGAGATTATTTTACGTTGAGAACTTGGAGACCAGTCATTCCACCCTTTGGTCACTTAGGTCTTTAGGAAATAAACTTGAACTGAGACATAGCCCATTCATTAAGTTTTTTAAATTCTCACCCTTAAAAACTTTTTGTTCTGTAAGTCTGTCTCCCTGGTGAGCCCAGCTGGTACAGGAAACCAAATTGATACGGATTAGCTACCGGGTCTCTCATGTGCAGACATCCATCTACAAGGGTCCATCCAGTCCCTGTTCAGGGGAATCACACAGATGGACTTGTAGAGTGCCAAACTACATTGTCATTTCTAAAAGCTTTGTGCCTCTTACCTTTAGAAAACTGTCTTAAAGAGGCTGATATTGTATTGACTCAATATTTTCATGCATCCGTATTCTTAACCTGGCCTCTCCAGGCTAAAAGAACCAAGTCAGAAATAACCCTTCAACAGACATTCCTGAAAATAAAAACACAGAACATGAGGGATCCAAGAGTATTTCTTCCAGGTACGTTTTTCTCAAAACCCAGCAAAACAATAGGATGTATGAAACGTGCATAAAATGGGGAATATCTAGTTTTGTACATTTTATGATCAGGACATTCATTGCAAGCCATTATTT